>NC_045559.1:21786187-22076187 GCF_009819795.1 Aythya fuligula | reverse complement strand
ATTTGGTATGAATTTATGGCATGAATTCATTTGGTATGAATGGAATGGCAGGGGGAACCATTAAAAGAAAGTCTGATTAGAGATTTAACAATATCTATTTTGCCAAACATCATTTACAGCAATGTAAATACAGGAACAGTATTCATCATGACAGTTTATTGAGGACTTGGTAAAATGTGATTCCTTCTTCTCCTCTGTTTAGCTTCTCCCAGAGAGTTAGTTTTTCTCAGTTTAATGCTTAAACTCTTATGCATTTGGTATTAATTCACTCCTTTGGCCAATGTACCAAAATGATTTGATCATTATGCCAAAATGATTATAGTAATATCATTGATTAATTTTCTTGTGGGAGTAAAAAATATTATAAATTTAATCACTGTATTCAAATAATAATACATGGAACAGCAAGTTGGAATAAGTATCATTCCCTATTATTTTTACAATCTTTGTCATGTAATGTATTTAATTTCCAGCTATCCTTTGTCCCAAACAGAATCTTTGTCATTAAAATGAGAGTAAATTTTGATATGTAATATATTCTGTGACATGTCACAGTGGCACCACTTTGACCTTTTCAGTATTCCACATATCATTTGTGAGCCTGTTCCATTTTGCTTCTGTTACTGATCAAGAAATAGGAGTTGAACAAAGGACCAACCAAACTGGATGTTAGAGGTAAAGAGAGATCATGACAAATAAGTACTTACAATTAAAGCACATGAAATTATCTTCTGTTTTAAAAATATTTAAAAACCTTAGCCATAAAAGAAAGAAACGCATGCTATCATAACCATAGTTTCAAAACTGCGCTCTAAGGTACTATTCTTTTTTTTTTTCAGAAATGAATCTATCAATTTATTTCACTTCCCTTCCTCAAATTTATTGCTTTCTATTATGCTTATCTTCACATTCATTTTGCTTCCAGTTGTTGGTCACTTATCTTAAAAAGTATGTAATGGATTTAGAAAGGAGCTGTCCTATGCATTTTTATGCCAGCAGCACAAGGGGAGCAATGTCCTCATTAGGTACTCCTCACACACTTTTTATTAACATGTTTTCCTGTTTTGTGTACAGTCTCATACTATGTGACAATTTTTATAAACCTACCAAGACTTTATTATCTCAGGCCTCATCATTAGAGGCTGTTTGAAAAGAGTTTCCAACCCTATGATTCAGGTGAAAAGTATGAGGACAGTGAATAATAGAATTAGACTGGAAGGGGCATTAAAATATTATCCAATCCACCTCCCAGCCCCAAGGAAGAGCTAAGTACACTTACATAATCTTGGGGCAGATGTTCATCTAATGCATTCTCTCAGATTCTCAGCAGTGGTGGCTCCAAAACATCCCCAGGCCATCTGGTCTAATGCTTCAATATCTTAAACATTGAAACATTGATGTTTTCTTCAAATCTACACTGAACCATACTGTAGAGTAATTCTATTATTTCTGGTCAGATACACTGACTTTGGATGAATGTGTGGTCCTCTACCTTCCTGTAAAAGCCATTTGTCTGTTTGAAAACATTACTTTCATCATCTTCCCTTCTTAATCAACACTTCTTCAGGCTTACGAACTACCTTGCTCAGTTGTGGTCTTGCACAGACCACATTTTCAAGATTTGTGACTTCCTTCTCACTTGTAGACATTCTCACCCTTTGTGAAGGGAGGGCCAAAATCCGTAACAGGTCAAATTAAGGTTTCACAACTGTCAGGCAAATTAGAGAATTACTCAAATTACTTTAAAGATGGTACTCTGGTTTACAGTATGACACAAGAAATATAAGCAGGTTATAATTTCCTATCACACTGAGATCATTTTTTGAGATAGCATTCTCTAGCCAGTCCTTCTGAGTTTGAAGTCACCTCCAGATTTCACGAGCATATCCTTCATTCCAAGTCCATCTGGACTTAACATGAAAACATTGGCTGGTACCTGATCCAGCACAAACCCCTGCCAAAAAAAGCAGAGCACATTTTTCCTTTTTAACAGAAACCATTGATAATTACTCTCTGAGTTCAGTTTTCTAAATACGTCTCAAGTCATTGTGATTATAGTGAAGTCACAGTTGTCATTGAATAAATCTGAAACACTCTCAGACCTGTGGAAACAAGAAACAGCAGAATAGTCCTGAGCACTTTATTTTGTCTATTTTCAGAAATCAGCAGAATTAGATAGGCTGCAGATGTTTTCAAGAAAAAGTCATTTTCAGCCAATGAACTCTTGAATTTCAATTCTTGAAAATTCAATTCTTGAATTTCAATTCAATCAATCAATCTAATCACTGCAGTAGTTGAAATAACAGATAAACCTTGTATATTAGATACAAATTTTGGAAGAATTATCCATTCCTTTACCAACTCCAAATCAAACCATTGCAGTGTAGTTTGCCTAGGCTCACCCATGACAGCACTGCTTAGAAGATACTTATTTGTTAACTTATTCAGCATGTCATACACACAAGTTCCCTAAGTGGCACGAATTGCTACATTTTTGTCTTACTGCCAAGTTGCTGTGAGTAATCAGTAAATTTTATGGTTCAAGCGTAAGTACCTGAGATGCACATGCACCTTTCCATACAATTGAGATGTTATCCCTATGACTGAAATGGAAGATATTTTCTCACCCATATTGACTTGAAAGAAAGAGAGTTCGTATGTACATGCCCCAGAAATCAAAAACAGTAAATTAATGCAGGCTTTCTCAGGAAGGACAGGAAGGCTGCTTGTATTTTTATTTATTTATTTATTTATTTATTTTTCAGAAAGGATATTATTTTGTAATTAAATGTTTTAGTCAGTGAAAGGCCAGTTTCTTGCTCTTTCAAACCATCTGCTACTCATCATCTTTATTCCTTGGTGTCCAAAACCTACTGCTCATGAGAAATAACTGATTTTTCAGGCCAGAAATAACTATTGTAGTGTGAAAAAAAAAAAAAAAAAAAAAAAAAAAAAAAAAAAAGGAACTTAAAAATAATTCTCAGAATAATGCCTATATTTATATAGCACATTTCATCCTGAAGGAAAAACAATGAGAATATGTGTTTGTACTTCATAGATTTGTTGTTCAAATTCATCAAAAGTAAAAACTCTGGATTTATACATTCTGGAACAAGGAAAATAAGGTATTATTGGATTATGATTTTCCTAATCTAACAATCACATTTCCTCAGATCTGGATATTTGGTGGTTGTTTTTTGCCCCAGTAACAGCTTCTTTTTATAAATCTCAACCTTACGTGACCACACTGAGACTTAACATATTTACCAAGTCTGTCAAGGAGGTTCCCTTTTCCAAAAGGGGCATGAGGCACTTGAACTTTTCTTAAATTAGTGCCAGAACTGTCAAATTGGCAGACCCACAAGCAGCAAAATCACCAAAATCAAACCCCTCCACTTGAGTCCACGTCACCTGCCTCCAGGCATTCTGATCATTTTGCATAGACCTTGGCAATGCTCAGCAACAATTTGATACTTGCCAGCTATTAATACAAAACCTGACAAACACACACTTACCGATTTCCCTGGAAATCTGTGTGAATGCCTCTACACCGCTCTCTCCATAGTTTCCTTCAGAAGCCAGTGTTGAAACGTAGTTCCACCCAAGAGCCGTAACAATGTCAACCATGGCCTGCGCTTGGTAGGAGTCAGGTGGGACCACTCGAGAGAAGAAGTCATACCTGGTGTTATCGCTCAGTTCTGGAGCTGTAGATGCATAGCTGATTTGAGGTATCTGAAAATAAAATGACAAGTAATTCAAACCAGACTAATATCACTTTGCTCTATACTTGTGTGTTTGAAAGGCTTAAAATAGATTATCTACATTCACTGTGCAGAACTGAATATCTTGTTTTAATTAAATAAACTGATCAGAACACATCTAAAATTTTGTAAAATGTCAGTCAAGTCTTATCATATAACACTCTCACCAAGAAATAATGCATTCTAGTTTTCTCCAGATGTCACAATTGTTGACATATAAGTGTAACAACTGCTTTTGTGATCCTGGCTGTGATAGGAATAGATTTCTATAAAGGAGGAATACTTACTATTATTACAGATGGTAAGAAGGTCTCAGCTTTGAAGACTGTGATTCTTAAAAATGCTACAATTAAATTTGATGAGTAATATGTGTATTATTTCCATTTCTTTGTTTTCTATACATATATACCTGTATGTGTTTTTTCATTTCCCTTCTACTTTTCAGTCTTTCTCTCCCACTGATTTTTCATTTCCCAGTTTAAATATTGTGCATGATTCAACAATATGGAAACTATACAGTTAATACCAAAAGTTATCTCATGGAAAAAAATAAAAATAAAATAATTAAAAAAGAGTTCTTTGGCTTCTCTACATACAAAGAAGCCAAAAGGTTGCAAGAAAGATTTGTAGCCCTCCACCTCAGCCTTCTTGGTGGAAACAAATAATAGCCACTAACTAGCTGAAATAGACTCTAAAAATAAGTTAGTATTTTCATTTAAAATAATCTGGGGTGACTTTCTTATCTTAATTCTTATCTTAAATAAGTGGTTTGGCAAGATCCAGGAGAAGTTGTGCATAGGCAATATTAAAGTATGCTGAAGAGTATTTTGGTGCAAGAAAGTATAATTAACATTTACATTAATTTAAAATGGGAAAGTTTTTCTTATTTACAGTGATAAAAGTGATGAAATACTGTCCTGAAATGAAAGATACCTCAAATATCTTGTTGAATTTATAATCTGTTAATAGCAGGTGCTTAATTCACATTCTACAAAATATAAAATATTCTTCAAGGAATCAATTTCAAGAGTTCTTAAAGTGATTCTTTTGAGAACCAAATTTAGCATTTCCAAATAACAGGTGATCTGGTAAATGCCCAATGTCACATTAAATGCTGAAGCAGAAGGTTTCAGTGGAACCTTTACATCCTATAAACTGTTTCCACATTAAAACAAATTAAAAAAAATAATAATAATAATAAAAAAATGGATTTAAGGCATATGTATGCTATTCAGAGTCTGGTCACTAACCCTGCCTTTAAAGACAACATGGGCTCTTACAGCCTAATAAAACAGTTTATAGCCTAAGGGATGGCAAAATAATTTCTCAGTCAGAAACACAAAGAAATAAACTCTTATGTATCTTGGCTATACTCTTCTTTAGGAAATTTTCTACTCATGGACAAGCCTCAGAATAAATAATTTGAAATACTGGAATAATAAAAACCAGAGAGAACAGGATAAAGGAGAGGGAGGATCACAGAAAAAAAAATAAGTTAAAGGTTATATTTCATGAAATGAGTATTCCTAACACAGCAAAGACACACCAAGTAAAAATAAAAGATAAAATCTTCTTACAATTCTTGTCTTGTATAAATTCCCTTTCTTTCAGAAAAGATTTGAAACATCTTTATCTCTTTACAGAGGAGAGATTCTGACCTGTAACAATACAATTATGTGCATTTAGAGCCTATATCTTTCCTTTTCAAAATTTACTTTACTACTTTTTAAAACAGTTGTCTTTTTCCAGATGGAAAAAGGAAAAAAAAAAAAAAGACAATGATAGTGTGGCATTTTGCACCTCAGTGTGCCATTTCACAAAAATGCTGAGGTTGTTACATTGCTGAAAGTTATTTCAGCGATAACATTCATAAAATCAACACCAGTAAAAGCTCTTTTAGACAGATATTTTGTCACTGAAAATCTTGAAGTCAAGATCACAGCATTATATATCCATTAACTTTCTCAGTTCCTGTTCCTTGGCATTAGATTAATAACAAATCCTAGACGTGTGTATGAAAGCTGTTGGTACAACTTAGCAATGAGATATTTCAGATCAATAGAGATGATGAGATGATCAGAGACTGATTTGAGGACATAGAAAAGGCAAAGAAGAGAAACTACTTTACTACTTTTCAGCTCCCTGTCATTCAGCTTCTTCCCTAGAGTTATTTCTAAAAACAGTGGAACAGAAGGGAAGGTAAATACGGTCCAAACCAAATACCCCTGAAATGGGCCCTGAAAGTGGGCCCACCTTAAGCAGCCACAGATTTACTGCTGCTAACTTATTACCAACATGCAAGAAACATGTGCCATGTAAAAACAGGGAGAAACATTGTCTAAACAGCAAGTTATGGCTAAATTTCAAGAAAAAAAAAAATAAAAAAATTCATGCAATGGAATATTTAGCTAGTCTCCTTATTTTGTATGACTCCATATTTTTACATACATCCTTCATGATTATAGACAGCACTTTATATTCAAGTATTTTTTTCCCCAGATCTGCAGATCCCCCACTAAGAAATACCTCATGGATTTCTCTCCACAAAAGCATTTTATGCAAAAGTAAACAGACACTTCCTTCCTTGCCTGCTTTTAAATGCACCACATTCACATATAGGAGAGCACTGAAAAATAGTTTTAAAAGTCGAGGACTTGTGACATGTTCAAGTGTAACACAGTTATTTGAAAAGACTCAGAACAATGTTCACAGACGTTGTTCAGCACAAAGACAAATTGTTGGTATTTAGTGGTTCGATAATCCATGAACAAAAAATATATACATTAAAATGTAACAACCCTAGTTATGGACTGTAAGTTTAATAAACCATTTTACATGTCCCCAAGTACGTTTTATGAGACAGAGCATAATGCTGCCTAAGCAAGAGAACAATTATGCTCTATCAATTCAGTAATATGTGTTTTTAAAACCCCCTACATACACGAAGTATTTATGCTTGAAATTCTATTGGCCCCTTGAGATGTAAATATGCATTTTGAAAGAGACCTGTAAAGGGTCTTTTGCTCCTATATTTCTCATTCTAGATTTCTCAGTCTAAATTTTCAAAATTAAATACAATACACTTAACATTTTATTTGTATTTAAGTGCTGTATAGTATTGTCAAGAGCACATCTTTTATTTGAGGGAAAAAAATGAAAAAAATAATAAAAATAATAAAATAATTCTGTATGGTTTTTTGATTGTTTCTTTGTTTGCTTGTTTTAAAATGGGGGTAGAGGAGGGAGGGGAAGATAACTAAACAATAAAACAATTGCTTGTAAACAAGTAGATAGGCTAAGCCTTCAAGACAGATTCAAACCAAAACTTGACATCAGTCAAGTACAGTCTCTGGTTTTCCCTGGATTTTTCTGTACATATCTCCAAGCTGATTTTAAATCTGTCTCTAAAGTTCTCCTTTTCCCAGAAGATCAAAGAAGATGGAGCAGTTACATTCAGAACTAACTCTCCAAAAACTGTGATTGTGGCAGCATTTCAAAGAGGGAACAAATCTATATGAGATATCTACCAAGCATTACTACAGAACAGACTTCTATTCCCTGGTGGAGCAGGTGCAGGCAACTTCAGAAGAGCCAAAGCAGCTAACATTATGTTTCATTTATTTCAGCCAAATGGTGAACCACTTCCAGTTTCCCATATACTGAAAATAAAAGACATCTACCACTCCCATTTTCAGGACTACTTATAGGGGAGAATTACTCCGGATCTATCTGCTGGGTCCAATGCGGGGATCTAAATAAAGGTGTTGTACTAGGAACAGTAGAGAAAACTAAGTGACCTAGGTTTGCCTTTCCAGTAAAGAAAGCAGTAAATCACAGAAGGCAGCTCTTAGTATGCCTTCTCATCTATGATATTCTGTCCAAGTTTTGTACAGAAGTTCAGAGGAATCTTTTTATTGAGCTCTCAAACCCATTTGCATGCTACATTTGTCAATGTAAAGTATCAGCTGGTCACTTCAAATGCCATCTTCCTTTATACAGCCTTTCAGCTGAAAGCATGATTTGAGAGTAGAGTAGCAGATAGTGAAATGAGATAAGATGATATGAAAAAAAGACCTGAGATAGGAATCACCAGTAATTTTGAACATTACTGATTATGAGTTACACTCACAGCAGTAACCATGCTATACAGTCACGCAGCGTAATGGGCTTAAATCACTCTCATCTTCAGTTTCACTACCCACTCAGTCCTACCACTACTAACTTTAACATATCAATGAGCATTTTATTTCCCTTTTCCATTCTCTCATCACTGAGCAGTCATCTGTTTCTTTTTTTTTTTCTTTTTTTTTTTTTTGAGAACTATTAGCAATAGCACATTAAAAATAGAAATAATTGTAGCTAACAAATTGAAGTCAATAAATTTTATATTAGTGATTGTTCAATATCAACTGGCATTTTACCACCAACTAATAAATCTTGCAAAGAAGTAAAAGTGCTTGAAATAAAATTTGACTGTGGAAACATATTTCTATCTTGGTGATTTTTCTGAATTTTAAATATCTATCATTAATCATTAATGGCCTCATCTTTTCAAGATTTTTATTCCCTCTTCTGTACAGCAAGAGAGAGTTCTTTGTGAGTACAAAAAATTCACAGCAGTGAAAGGAATCCTCGGGGCTTAGATATTGAACAGTTGCTGGATGAGAGCTGAGGTCACTACCTTTCAGCTATTAGTCACATTTGTAAATTGCCATCAGGCAGAGAATCATCTTAGCCTGCTTTTACTTCAGAAAAACGTGTCAGCCTTCAGTACAGTAATGCTAAACTCACTCAGGGTAGACATTCAAGATTCAAAAGAGTTTGATGAGGCTTAATAACATCTTGCACTATACCAACAAGATTAAAAATGTTCTGTTTTCTTACTAACTGTAGGAGGATATAAAATGCACGCTTAAACTGCCCATTTTCCTCCATTGATATAAAGGAAGCCTAGGAGATTAATTCAACCATTATATATACAATTTAGAACAATACTGTATACAGCTACATGTCTTCCGCTGAATCTCACTACCCCACTCATTTTTGCTCCACATGATGATTAGCACAGCTAATTATCAATTTCCTTCTGTAATGTTTTCATGTCTCCATCTATGACAAAAAAAAATGAATAGGTCACCCATGCCATCACTAGAGACAGTTTCCTTCATTCTGAGAACAAACCAACACTAGCAAATACTTTGACACCTATTAATGCCTTCGGTGACATGAGATGCCCCTTTCAGTGCTCACAGGAGGGTGATGTCTTGCAAGCTTCACTGTCTACAAACCACTCCTGCTAGAGCTGATGCTGAGAAAAAGTTTCAACATATGAAGTTTTCTGATTCAGCCTTTTTCCATGGATTTTACCATGAGGAGGAGCAATCTGTCACAAGTTATTTTCCCAGTAGATGTATATGTATATTAATTTATAGTTAAACTATGTATTTATAAACTATATTTATTTAGAAACATATACTTGATGTTCTCTCTTTATGTTAAGGACTGATACCATTTGAGAGACATCTGTTAACCACAATATCCATCACATGTCCAGTAAGGTATCTTGTTCAGGAACTATGATAGTTTTACCCCAAAATATATGTTCTAATCTGCTAGAGCAAAAGCAACAAAAAATGCTTACGCTTTTCACCTAGATGGCTACAATTTAAAATACATTTAGACCCCCCCCCAAAAAAAAAAAGAAAGAAGAAGGAGATAGAATTTAGTAGAATTTAAGAGCTTTGGAATGGGAAAGAACAAAAGTATAAACTGAAAGGTGCCATTAGCAGATTTCACTTAGAACGTAGATTTTTTTTTAAAAAAAAAACATTTAATTTACTCCAAGTCATTCTGTTTGCATTAAATATCACAGTGGTTCCTTTCAAGGGTGCTTTCAATTCACACACTCAAAGATGAGGAGCTAATGATAAGGCAGTTTCAATTATTTATTTATTTATTTTAATTTCTGTTTTTATAGTTTTGTGCAAAGATATGGTCTTTGTGATTAAATCCAACTAACTATTGCTGTTTTGTCCCCAGATATAGGGTAATAAGTGATCCATCACACCTAAGTGTTTCTGAGTTGAAATGGGTAAATTATTTTACTTTTTACTTCATTTTACACTTTCACTGGCTTTACTTTACTTCTGTTGCTACCAGTTACCTTCTGAGGACATATTCCTGAGCAGAATATACCTTCAATGAACTGCAAGGAGGTTTTATTGAGGAAAGAATATAGGTACAAATCAGTGCAGCATGGTTTGTGGTCAACAAAATTATTTCTGAAACCATCACATGTTGGCCTGGTATGTGAAACATTATGAAGGCAGATTTTTTCTGAGGTTACCTCTGGTGGTCAAACTGACCAGCAAATATGGTATTCCAAACAAACTGAATTACTATAGAGAATTTGTTCTAACTAAAACACATAATTGTATAGTATTGGGTTATGGGATGAGGAAATATTAAAGCTCCATAACAGTCCATTTTATCCCCATCAAGCAGAATATATGTTTCATAAAGTCTAACCAGATGACTTACAACAAGAGCGTTTTAGTTTGTGACCTCTGCGCTTCCCTCATAGAACAGGACACAACAAAGAAAGAATGTGTATAATATTAACTGTTCAAATTTGAGTAGTAGTTTGGGTCCAGTGTGTTGAAGTAGGTCAGGGACTCATTAGAAATCATTACTTTTAATTACACACAAGGGATACTACAATAAATAAATAAATAAATAAATAAATAAATAAATAAATAAATAAAGTGATATTTCAAGCTCAAAACCCATAATAGATGCAGCATCTACAAAACAAATTTACCACTCTAGAAAGTATGTGTTTTTGTGCTCTGTGATGCACTTTAGGGCAAAAACATTAAAAGGATATTTATGCATTACAAACGTTTTTATAGCTGAAGCACATCTTGTCGTGCTGTGCGTTGCTGTGTAACTCCAGGAGGACAAGAATCCATCTAAGGACAGCTTGAACTGTCATCAATGTTCTGTGTAAGACAGTCTATTGATAAATGTTTAACAATGGCATTTTCTCAGTAAGGGATCTCTATTCTGGTATTTCCACATCCTTTTAAATCCTGAGTTTTGCCTCTCTAAAAACCCAGCTACAATAAGCAGTTGCACATTAAAATTATTCACCATCTGTAGGCAGCCTCTTTCCAAATACTTTAAACCCAGCTGAGGTCCAAGCACTGAATAATAAACTGAAGAAATAGTAGATCAAATGAGTAATATTCATACTGAGATCAAATCACAAGGTGGGGAGGGTGGGGACCTTAAGCTTGGGAATGGCTGTTAGCATTTCCTTTACAGTTTCTTATGTTCTCCAATCATCAGATCAAATGAGAAACCAAGGATGCTTTAGGGACTTCTTAAACTATTAAAACTCCTTTTCTACTTGTTGGGGAAAACTGCACTTAATTATGTTTATCAATATGTTAAATTTGTGTCGATCTCTGCTGAGTACAATGTGAAGTCTGACATTTCAAAGCTTTTTTAACCCCACTTTCCTCCTTAGGGCCTGTTATGCCAGTGCTGTCTGCAACTATGAACTTTTCTGATGAGTTTGAGAAAATATATAAAGATATGTATTACTTTTAGTCTGAACTAATGAAGCCATTTTTTTTTATTATTATTCAGTAGTAATAAAATTACCTTGTTGCCACAAGGTATTCCTCTGTCCAAATCCAGTTTTTCTTTACATTCATTTACTAATTAGAACGACAGAGAGCACAGCAGCCAGCTTCAGAGACTCACCCATGAGGACATGCAGTTATCCAGGGGAGCTTTTCCTGATTAGAGAAATCATCACTAAGGAAGAAGAAGGTGCTCTCAGCAGGGTGCAAGCTAGGTGTTCTGTTTAATGGACAACTCTGCTCTCTGCATTCACTTTTTACAATGCTGTAAGCCCAGTTCCCCTTACACCACTGGCTGAGCAGTAGTGTTATCCTTCTGCTACCCATGCTGCCAGTGTAATGCCATGAGTACCTGAAAAACATCAGGAGGAGGGAAAGAAAGTTTCATATTGATCACAGCTCTCTCCACAATTGTGAAGAATGTAAAGGTACATAGACAGCAGTCAGCTGCTCAAACACATGTGCCCATTGCTTTAGTGAGTGCTTTCACATATTTTAGTGTATGCTGCCTACACTTCAGTTATTGCACCAGAAAGCCCAGATTCCCTGTAATCTGTCTGGCCTGCACTAATGCCTTGGATACCTCATATCAGAGTACATTAAGGGAATCCCTATGATTCACCATAGCTTGGGATTCCTTCTGCAGAATAGCCTGTTCATATAGGATTATAAAACATCATTTGAAATCCATATATTATAGACTTGAAAGAAGATAAATTAAAGGTGTCTTTTTTTGTTGGCTTTCAAATGATTTTTCTTCTTTTCTTTAACTAATCAGCCTCAGAAGCTGAACTTTTTTCCATTCTGTTTTTAACCTCAAATTTACAAGAAGAAAACATCAGTCAGTCTCAAGTCATTTCCAAAGGATTAAATGTTTCCTGTATGGCCACAGTGAGTCACTCACTAAGTCTAGTTGCTACTGTTAGAAATGTTGAAAAAAAAAAGGGGGAAAACATTACCAATCAAAAGTTTGGGAGTTATCTATGCACTAACCTCTTAGGCCTGCAGGATCAATATCCAAGCCTTTCTTTCCCTTCAAGATATACATATAAAAATAATAGAGTGACCTAGGACAAAAAGCATCCTCCTTCCCATGTCTTCTGAAAACCACATGACAATATCTCTTCTGTTCCATCATTACTAGATTTCCATTCTGATCTCTGACTTAAACACTGAGGTTTATCACTACATTGATCCATGGATTATCTCATGAAAAGCATCAGGGCAAGCAAAGAGATCAAAATCCAGGCAACCCCAGTGAGTGCACAATCGTGTATACACAACATAGGACAATGCTGCTACTGGTCTGAAGACTGTCTACAACAGATCCTACAGAATTTTGGAAAGTTGTGGAAGCCTAAATATTTAAACTATACCAGCCTGGCACACTGGCAATGAAGAAATGAGGTGAAGTGAGCAGGTCTTCATACAGCAGCATGGTGCTTTGAAGAGTGCTCCACAGATAAAAAGTCTGAAAAGCACAAACTGTGCCCAGAGCCTTTCTAACTGGGTAGTAAGACCAAGA
This sequence comes from Aythya fuligula, assembly GCF_009819795.1. Taxonomy (NCBI): domain Eukaryota; kingdom Metazoa; phylum Chordata; class Aves; order Anseriformes; family Anatidae; genus Aythya; species Aythya fuligula. Next base: position 22,063,252 of record NC_045559.1, on the reverse strand, counting down.
AATGCTGACAAATGAAGGCTAAGCTTATATATATTAAAAATAAATAAAGAAATACATACACTTATAAAAAGGCACTTTAGATAGACTCCTTGAAATACCCATAATAATAGATGGTAGAAAACAGAAAGCAAAACAATTGGCTTTCAAAAATACCTGTATTTAATAAACATTGACATTCATGTAGGAAAGGTAAAACATTACAAATCATGCTGAGCACTCACAAACAAACAAACCGCACAACAAAAGGGGTTTTTTATGCCATGCTCTGGCATGTTAGAGGCACAAGTTCAAACTTGTTCATCATTTATTTTGACTCTGCCAGCAGTCAGTAGTAAAATCTCCAAAAGGATTGCACTGAGAGTCAGGAATTAAAACAGAATTTTTTATCTATCTATCCTTATGTATATAGGTGTAGATATATAGAGAGAATTTTTCCTGACATTTTTTTTTTTCTCTGTATGAACTTCTTTTTCCAGACAGCCCTTTGCCTTCATTCCTGGTTTTCCCTACCTCTTCTCACTCCCTCCTCCCTTTTCAACCACAACGTGACTGAGATGAGAAGGAAAAGTAGACAATGATTAGTTTCTAAGGAGCTAATTTGGGCTTTCTCAGCTGCACTTCTGCTTCTCCCTCTTGGCAGCTGATGGTTCAAAGATATTCGGTGTTTTCACTTGGACCAGCAGAAAGGGCAAAGGAGAACTCCTTTCCTCTGAAGCAAGGCTGGACAGGGTTGATCTTCAGTCTAGTCTACTGAGTGAGGCTTCATTCCTCATAATATGCAATTTTGCTCTCTGACTATGTTGGAAACACATCCACAAAGTCAGCAAAAGCAATACTTGGTGCAGGAAAATAACTTATATTGGATGAGCATTTCACATCATTTCTGCAAATTCTCCTTTTTCCTATTTTTATTCATTCCAATTTAAGTATAAATCAGTTTGCTGTTATCACCACCATACAGCCTTGTTTGAGTGTTAGCCTTAGCCTTTCTGGTTAGTGTGATGGGGATTTCCTTCCTAACAGTGACTCTCCAATCTTTCTAAGTACAAATACAGATGATATATAAGCCCTTTTGAAGGTTCTTAAAAGTTCCCCTCAGTTAGCTTGACCCTATAAGTCTGGTCCCACCATGAACAACATACTTCAGCAGCTCGGCAGGATGCTGAATGAAGAGAGGTGAGGAGCTTACAATAAGCTGGAAAAGCTCCACCACTCATTTTTTCCCACCATTTCAGCAACCCTGGTGACCATGCTTCTCTAAGGATATCAGTAGTCAGAGGCAGAGCTCACTGACAACTTCTTTCTGCTGCTCCGAGAAGTGGCTCCTCTGTCTGGGTTTGTGCCTGTGGTTATCAGCATAGCCACGTAGCACTTCAGTGGACAGGGAAGGGAACCTTGGCCCCGGAGCTCCAGACAAATACTTGCTTTTGTCTGAAAGAGGGATGTGAAAGCACCACATCAATGCACAACAATTCAGTGTCTTCATCCAGGCAGAACAAGAAGCCAATTGGTCCTGTTCTGACCAAATATTGGGAACATTTATAGACTGAGACAGGTTAAGACTTTTCCTTTGACAGATACAAAACACTCATTTCTAAGAATCTACTTTTATTACAGATGCCTAGCAGAACCCCACATTTACCAGACTGTTTCAGTTTGCAGCCACTCCATGCTGTACTGATCAGTAGTCTTTGGAAATCTCCTTTTGTATACTGTGCACAAATGATTTGTATCAGGAACTAGAGTACCTTTTACTGCTTCTGAATACCATAGCAGCTTTTGATGAGTGAACATCTTTTATTTTGAAATTGTCCTCCCTCAGTCTGTTGCTGCATATGTTAAAAGACCCCATCAAAAGCAAAATTACACTAAACTAGATTTAAAAGTGTCAAGAGCATTGAATAAACATTGGAGACATGAAAAGCCTGAGTGGATGCTCCTGATGACAAGTGGTGTGGGAATGCCAGCCTGTGCTGAACCTGATACAATTCCATTTCCATCTACTTATTGAAATTGGTTCATAAATATATTTCTGCATATCAGTGTCACCTATCCATTTCCAGACACTGGAAGATTAGGTCCAAAACTGCAAACTGAAAGAAATCAACATATTTATCCATGAAATATCAATGTCATCTAGATTTCTTTAAAAATAAAAAATAAATAAAAAAACAACCCACACAGCTTTGAAGCATTTGGTTTTGATCTCTTGAGTCTGTCTTCTCTTTCACAGTTTGTAGATCTTTTTAATCGTAAAGACAGCAAAGTGCCCAGGTTTATTGGAAGAGAATTTGCAGGCTGTGTCTGGCACATGGGCTGCCTATGCAGCATATGGTGGAGTTGAGCACCTTGGAATGGGATTCATATACTTCATGAGCTAGTCAGTAGGAAATACCAAGTGAGAGATGTGACCAAAAACCCATTTCTTTGGGTGTAGGTATAACTGAGACTGCAGTTGATATAGCCCACAGCCACCTCCACACCTAAGAGAGCTCCACATTTCTCTTTTAAAAGGATGTCTGGAGAAGAGGGCAATGTTATGATTTCCAGCTGCTTTATTTATTTAAGAAAAGTTAGTTGCTGTAGTGCCCACATTTATCCATTTGCACCTTCATTATCCACTAGGAGACTTCCTTCTGTGTAGGTCTCATGAACCCGCTCAAGTCCCTTTACCCTAGTTTAGAAACCAATGCAGAAAGGGTTATAGAAGAAGCCAAAACATGAAGCACAGCTCTTATGTCACCATCAGCTTGTACACAGCCTAAACCACCTCTCCCACAGAGCCTTAACACTGAGACCTTGTGAAGACTGAGATGGGGGGAGGATGCACTCCTTCTTCCATGGCAGCAAGATGCTGTGCAGCTGAGCTCAATAAAGGCAGAGAACAAAGACACACAGTAGACATGTCTGCACAGTTGTACAATGCATTTGAGCTGAGAGCATTTGACCAGGTCCCAGGATCTGGTCTTCACTTCTTGATGTACATGTTTAACGCTGAATGAAATATTATTTGCCAAACATTTAGGCAATAAGCTAACTCTTAATGTGGCAGCCCTTGTGGGTAAATGCAACCGCTGAACTATAAGTGCTAAGAGAACTTTACTGGCCAAAATTAGACACCAGAAGTTTCACAGATCCAAGAACATCTTTACAGATCACAGACTGTGATGTCTGAGTACCACTTCAGGCACATAAGAGGGTTGTGTGAGGTCTTACTTATTTTATCTGGGCTAGGTAGTCCAAATATAACTCTCCAGATTTATGAGAACAATTAAGGGGTCCAAGAGTATTATGTAGAAGTTTCCAAAATGATCTGTAAATCTTTTCTGTGCCAGATTTCTAAAGAAATGCAATTTCACTCCCTATTAGGATAAGAGAAAATTTTGCCAGACAAAATTCCCCATGCAATTGAAAGGTTATTTTCTATACATTTGTACATCAATCAGTCTTACCTGTTATTTCTGAGAATTTTTCCCTGTACATTCTATAATATATATCCTCTCCACTCACTTAATTTGGCTGAGCAAGCAATTAAGAATATTTTTCTCGAGAGAGATAAAAAAAAATAAAGCCTTTACATACACAGATGTCACAACAGCCAGACTCTGACAAAACTAATGGTTTCAAATATACCTCTTTACATACAGAGAGTGCTGTATAGAATACATAAAACAGAACTACAATCAGTGTCTGTGCTGCTGGCCAATAGCCCCTGAGTCCCTCTATCATCTACAGTGTCAAAGCAAAGGGCACCTTCAGAGGCCAGTTCACTCGTCCTACTGACTGGTGGATACAAGCCTAAGGGCTGGAGTCTCCAGAGCCTGCAGTGCCCTGCAGCCAGCAGCAGAGCAGAACTTTAGTGTCAGATGGGCAATTAGCTGCTGAAACAAATGTCTTTGCATTCAGAGCTTTGACTCTTGAGACAGTACATGGGGCAATAAGGGCAGAAACGAGGTTCACAAGGCACAAACTGCCTGGACATAAGTCATTGGGAAACACCAACGTGGACGATCAGCTTCTGCCCCTTCCCTCAGAAGCTCTGGTAGGTGAAGACACCTTCCTTGCTTCAGCATCTTCATTGTAAACAGTGGAGAAGGAAAATCCCTTGTACTTCTGTTTGCAGTCTTACAGGCTCAAGGCCACCTCTGCCGTAGGCAGGGAAGGAAGAGACAGAGGGCAGAGCATGGTTCCTCATGCAGCCTTGCAGGAGGCAGAGCATGGCTGTCATGCCATGGGGGGCAGCAATGGCTCACCCTTCTGTAGCAGGGGTAAAGGCTCTGCATGTTTCTTGATACTCCAAGAAATAAAAGCTTCTCTGTGCTTATGCAGTCCAGGTGGGGTGGTAGCTCTGCTGCCCTCTATTCAGTCCTTTAGGAGTCCACCCAAGGAACTGCATACAAAGAAAGCAAACCACAGTACTGTCCTATGCTATGTCCGAAAGCACAGCGCATCCCAAGACTGCATAAAAAAGCCAGCATTTCTGGGACACATCTGTTCTGTCAAGGGATGCACTGTGAGATCAAGACACTAAGTGCATAGGTTGTACCATTATATTAAGTCCTATAGATTCAGCCACAGAGTGACAAAAAGTCTCAGCAAGTACCAATAGTTTGCTGGACAGTCATTTCAGTCTTTGCACAAAGGCTGTGCCAGCCACATTATACCAATGTCTTTTTCCTCACAGCAATTTTTATTTTCCCCTTCCCATACTAGGAGTGGTCACTTCAAACCACAAGCTACCGTTATTATGGATAAAAACAACAAAGTAAACAGAAAAACCCTGTTCAACAAAATCTCTTCTGGCATTTGTTTCAGTTTCAATGCATACCTGTTATACACCACAGATAGTGCTAGCAAGAAACCTCTCTGCATGGGGAATTACTGGATAGTCTCCATGCTATCATTTCACTGTAGACTTTGAAAGTCTCAGATCTACAGAAGAAGATTCTAGGAACACAATTAACAATCAGCATCAACTTCACCTTTCATAATTTTGAAGCTACAAAACAAAACTAATGCTCATTTCTTTTGTTCCCTAAGTTACCTCCTCAGAAAGTTCGAAGTTCAAGTCCCAGATTGAGTAACTTCACTGTCCAAGTGCTTATTAAGGTCAAAGAAGCTTTTCACAGACATGGGACTTTACCAAAAACAACAGTTGAAGAATCAAACGGATGATCAGAAATGTGATCTTTTCACACATATCTTTTTTAAAGCTTCTATATACACGCCTACATATTCTCAAGAAATAAGAAGCACTTGAGATTCTTCTCACACTGCATCAATTTCCACATCTTATCTCACTTCAGCTCATACCTGTCGCAGAAATGAAATCTAAAAAAAAATTAACATGCTCAGGCGTACCAGTTAATAATATATTCTTGATGTATATTCAAAATGAGTTAATTTACTCTGTTTAGAATGCAAGAAGCAGCCAGTTAAATACTGAAATCTCTATCAGAGTGTGAAAAAAATATTATCTTTTTTATTGACTGTAAACATTTAATCTAAAGAACAGTTGGAAGGTAAAGTCTGGAATACCTGCTTTGATTAGTCAACAGATGCTCTACAGAGTCAAAACTTACTTACACCCTGAGTTTTGACTTTTATTGTTAACTCAAACAATAAAGAAATACAAACCAGAGCTTTTTTTGCTTCTTTTTTTTTTGTCTTTTTTTTTTTTTTTTCCCTAACTGACTACATCCCCAGTAGCTCTCTAAAAACTCTCTCTGCTCTAATACTTAATTATATCTGCTTCAGGAAACTTTCCTATATGCCAGATAATTTTCACCTGCTTGCATGAGTCACCTGTTAGTACAGCTGCTTCTTAATGGTGGTGCCTTGCAGCTGAGATAAGAATGAATTCAACAACTAAAGATCAAGAGGTGATTTGATTGTCTAATACATTATTGTCTGCCACTGGCAGAAAACTTATTTCCTTATATAAACAAAAAAATGGCAGGATCTAGTAGCTAAAATGAGGAAAAGAAAAAAATTAGGGCTAGAAATAAGATAAAGATGTTTAATGTTGAATGTAACAAATAACTGGAAACTGTGCTGGGCTCTACTTCTTAATATCTACTGTAAGATAGCAGAATGCAGAGCCAGAACTTCAGATCAGCAGACTTATTCAGGGAAAATGCTAGGTGTGATCTTAAAGAAGCTCTGATGAGTAAAGGCACTAGGGGGAAGCTGTCAGGTCTTTCAGGACAACATCTTAAAAGTCCAAGAGAAATACTTCAGTGGACATATCAGAAAATCTGCTTGACTAAGCAGGGAACTTACAGTGTAGAGACAAAATTAAGAGGCACTGAGTACCCTCAGTACAAGACAGATATGGACAAACTGGACCAAGTCCAGTGGAGATCTACCATGATAGTTGGGGACTAGAGCTTCAGCTCTGTGAGGAGAGGCTGAGGGAGCTGGATTTGTTCAGCCTAAAGAGATGGCTTCAGGGAAACTGAACAGCAGCCTTGCAGAATCAGAAGATGGGTCCAGGCTCTCCACAGCCATGCATGGTGACATGGTGAAAGACAACAGTCAAAATTTGAAATAAGGCAGATTCAGACTGATATGAAGAGAAACTTTTTCACCATGAAAACAGTCAGGCAGTGCAACAGGCTACCCAGAGAGTCTCTCTCCATCCTCAGGGGTTTTCAAAACCCGGCTGGATAAAGATCTGAGCAAACTGGTCTGATCTTACAACTGGCCTTGCTTTGAGCAGGAGGCTTGTTCATCCCACCTTACTGGTGATGGGACTGAGCTTTGAGTGTATTTGCCCTAGGTATTCTCTGTTGTCAATGAAGAGAGACAGACACCTCCACTGGGCAATTCACATCTAAATGGACTGATAAACCTCTATTGGAGACCTTTTTGTCTCCTGTGACTGTAAAAAGAACTTAGATTAATGTCACAGCCTCAATAATATTCAGACGTCTCTCAGTGTTCCAAAGAGCCAGCAAATATTTGCCTGAAATCTTGTTTAGATTTAGAATTTAAATGGAAGTAGACATTATCTGACCTAATTTTAGTCCTTCTCTATGTCCTGACAAAGGAAAGTAAATATAACACAGTCAATGCAAACATACAAGAACTTAAACCTATAGAGATTTGTTGCTACCTTAGGAATTGCAGCTGTACAGCCTGATGTTGGGGTTACTTTCTCTAAGACTTGCCACGGGGAAAAATCTATATTAAATTTCATTCAGTAAATCATTAAAATGATAAAGGAGGATTAGAATATATTGCTGAGCCTTAAAAAGCGAGCAGACTTGAAAATTTTCATAGTAAATAAACTTCCAACTTTTTGTGCAAGCATTACATTCTGCAACAGCACAAAAAGAGGGATTTGCATTCACCCAAGTAATAAATTCATGATTTCTTAAAATATGGATATGTGCACATACTCAGAGTGTAAGAACAGACTACAGCAAGTGAGGTACTGTTCTTCAGTAAGAGACTGCACTCTGCAGCAGCCCTAGTGGCTAGAATTGTGTATCACTAACAAAATGACGGAATTTTTGTGTCCTTCATATACCCTGATTTTGATCTCATAATATAGACAGTAAGTAAGATAAGGCAAGTGTACACCTCTCTCTGCTAATTGCCAGTTTCCAGAGAGTCATGGTATTCTTGCACGAGGAGCACCACTAGTCCTAAAAACACTAGAAAAGCAGAACCTTGCTGAGATTGACAGTCTTCACCATCTAGAAAACTCGAGATATTTTAGCAATATGCTGCTTATGTATTTGTCCAAAAATAATTTCTGAAGCACACATCAGTTCCATCCACCAGCTAAAAAGGTCAACTTTACATCAGCAAAGAAAGATGAAAAACCTTTCTGCCCTTTCCACATCATTTTGAAGATGTTCTTTGTAAAAAATATCCTTCTCATCTAATCAATTTCTTTTTCGTAAATACCATTACACTAAACAGCTCTTGGAACATTTTATTAATTTTTATAAGGACCCACTCCTTCCTCCAGAATATGTTGTTTCAGATTTGTTTTGTTTTCCAGCCTCAGCCTTCACAACAGCACAAGTGCACTTCAGTTGTAGCCTCCCCAGCCCAATGCACCTTTGCTTGTGCTGGTGCAGGTCTGCTCCCCAGACCACAGGAAAAGCTCCAGCTAAGTCACTGTGAGAACAAATAAGGGCACAGGCTGCTAAATCTTTTTGAAGGTAAGAAAGAGCATTCTCTTGCTATCATGCTTGCCATCTATAGAACAAGAATAATTTGTCATTAAGATATAATGCTCCCTTTGCCCATTATCCATCTTTTCAGAATGACAGAACTCTGCATTACCAAAATGGCCTTAATTTTGACCAGAATAAAAACAGTTTGAAATAGATGTTTTAAGAAATCCCTAATCTTTGTAATTACAAATCAAATTTCTCTATTTTTTTAAAGCAACATATTAAGTATGCTACAAATAAATCAAATAAATTACCAGTTTTAATTAGGCATAACAAACAATTAAACAGATGACATTTAAAATTATTTTTCACCACTGAGGGAAACATGATTTAAATCGGTGCTGAGCCCAGTGCTCCTTATGGATATTCCTTCAAATGAAGTGACATTCAAAACTATCATAACACTTGCAGAGACAAGTCTATTTCCATTTTTCAGTATTTGAGGTTTCACTTTTAGGTCAGTTTTTTTTCAATTACCAAACTTCCCTGGAAACGGTTCATGTCTTAAAGTTTCTGCACAGCTCCATAGTATGTAATTGCTGAACAGCTGCACAGTCATACCAACCACTGATAAAAAGGCATTACAAACTTCTAAGCAAATCATATTTATAATGCATAATATTCAAGGCCAAAGAAAATCAGTAGTACTTCAAGGCAAACTTCTGAAAATAGGGCAAGAGAATCTTGGGAAAGAGGATGGTAAATACTGTGCAGCAATGAAAAGATGCAGCTGTCTAAAACATAACTCCCGTACAGCACATTGAAAAAGAAAACTACCTTACTTTTGAAGGCACTCTGTCTCCCAAATTAGAGTATTATCTACAGCTAACTGCTTTGTGGAGTGGTGTAAAAACCCTTAAGAGTTCAGTAAGGCAAAGACCTTTACTAGGTACCTAATTCCGAGCACAAAGGTTATCTCTCTGACTGCACACATTTAAATACCTCAAAACTTGGGGGATATTTCAGGTGATCCAGAAGCCTTAAAGGAGATGCTCTATTTCCTATTCTGAATGCTTTTACTTAATTCTTCATTTGCAGTGGTGTAAGTGAAGAGTGAGTTTGTTGAAATCAGCAGAGTAAGCCACTGTAAACCCAGCCAGAAAGGAAATCTAGCAGGTGCACATTACACTTGCAAGCTTTACTTAGTAATTGTCATCACATACATACACATTTTCTGCAAAGCGTCAAATGCTAAAAACAAAGCAAAGATGTTCCATATTCACTAAAAGGTGACAGACGAGTTTTTAGAGGCTGCAAAGTACAATAGAGCATTTCACCCAGAAGATCATTTTCAAGAAAAACAGGAAGCCCAAAATGAGGACATGAATTCAGTTTTTGTTCTGTTGCCTAAGAGAACTAAATGTAGAATGGTATCTTCCTGCTTGGACTGGAAGTGTGATTCCCATCAGCAGAAATAAGTGCTATGTGTGCGCATTGAGGGTAGAACAATTCTGAGGCTATATATGCAATCTGGAGTGCAAGAAGGTAAAAGCAGATTTGCTCCAAATGAAAGAAGTGAGAAGCTGAAGTGGCCATTTTTGTAGCTAGCACATCGCTGAAGATCTTAGATTGTAGAGAGAGTTGGAGAAACCTATTTGTAACATATGTTACATTAGTCAGTGTAAGACTATAGCTATTTTGTTTTATATACATAAATATATATATAAAATAATAATAATAAGAAAAAGAAATCACACACACACAAAAGAATATGTTTTTAAAACATTAGAATTATGACACAAATAAGTCATAGTGCTTGGGGAAAGGCCTCAGGGGAACAGTTCTACAGACAAGCCCCTGCAAGGGAAAATGCTTACAGGGAATGTCTCCCTAGACAAATCTCCTGTTAAGCAGAATGCCTCTGGCAAAATGCTTTTGGTAAAATGTCTCTCACAGATGATGACTCTCTTGACAAAACCTGTGCTTTCTCTCTCTAAAAGTGTCCGAAGCCTGGCTTTCATTGCTGTCTATCAGTGGGCTGAGCCGTGCTCCTCACTGTCTCGAACCAATAAAAATAAAAACTGGAACCAACGGCTGTCTGCACCCCAATGATTATAAAGCCAGGGATTTCCATAATCACTGTTATTGCAAATAATAGAAAAGAAGTAAGGCAGTTTTGTAACATGGGATAGAATTGCTGAGAAATATTCATACCGTAGTCGGGCAAATCAGTCCCCATCAACCAACCTGACTGCAAGGATTTGCATATTTGATTACAAATGTGCAGTAATACTTACATTGGGATCTGCCTGCCTGAGAGACTGCTTCTATGAGAAACTGTGGAATACTTAGTTATCTGAGAAATAAGTTACATTTTCAATTAAATTTGTCTCTTTTTTCACATTCCTTGGATTATATGATAGAAATCTTAAATTATATACTCACAAAAACAAGACCAATTTAGTTTCTCCCTTCCTCACTAATCTATTTATTCTGTGGCTGTCCTCTTACAGTAACTGCATCCTCTGAGGGAATCTTTTTCAGTCCTTACAGACAATACATACCTAGAGAACAAATTGTAATCTTCAATCTACAGTATCAATTTCCCCCATTGTGGATTGCTTACCTCTTCAAGTCATTATGGTATAAAAAGCATTACAGTAACATTAATATTTTTGACACTGCAGAAAAAGTGGGCAGAGGGGAAGTGTACATTTTCAAAACTAAGCATTCTGAAGACTTTCCTACCTAAAGTGCTTCCATTTCAGTTTCCTGCTCAACCTGAATATATTGGATGCGATCTGCATGCAAGTTTGAAAATGTTGATACAGGCTCATATATGGAATATCTTGTTGCCTCACAGTTTAGACCGTAGGTGTGATCCTGCTCTCCCAAGCCCTGTCTGCACCAGAATGCAAGCATGTGAATTCCCCTTACACCTCTGACACCAATCCATTCCTCCAACACATGCACAGAATCCTTTAAATACATTTCTGCTTAGCCTAAAAGTTCCTGAGGTGTCTGAAGTATGTCTCCCATAAGAACATATCTGTAATGAAATACATTGTTTGTATTTCTAATGAATTCTGTTTGGGTAAGCTGCATTTATTCTCATAATGCAAGGGGCATCGATGTGTATCATCAAACATTTGAACTGTCATTTTTCCTAGCACTTGCTCTTACATGGGCCATTTAGATTAGAGAACCAATTCCTATTTATTTGCTTTTCTGTATGTATCTGTGCTGTTCTTTTCTGTTGTGAGTGAATAGATACAAGGAAAAAAATACAAATATAGAAATCTTTGCAATTAGAAATACAGATAATTATGCTTGAATATAATTTGTAAAGAAAACTCTTTAAAATGCTAAAGCAATGAATACAACATTTTCAGACACATCTTTATTCAAATAATTTAGAACTAGGAGCTTCCAGAGCTGGGTGGGAAAAGTGTTTTCTAACATCCTGATAATTTCAAGATTTCAAAATATTTTCTGTTCTGCATGAGAATGGAAACAGAAAGAAAAACAAAACAAAACAAACAAAAAAAGAGACAGTAATTGACAGTAATTTAATTATATTCAGTGATGTGGAAAACCACAGTTTAAATGTCTAACTTGGAACTGAAAATTGATTTTCTGATATTTTCTGGGGGATTGGAGACTATCTGTAAGGTATATGAAACACCTTAATGGACATGGGAAACTTTTTGTGATCAGAGTTTCAGTAAAACTATACACCGCCATTAACAAGTTTGATTCAATAAGTCAACATTTTCAACCAAAACGAAAAAGAAAGAAAGAAAGAAAAAAGTCAGTGCTCATCAGAGTACCAGACCAGCAATAGCTGCTTGTATCCAAATGTTGACATAGTAGTCATTTTATTTTTGTTTTTGTTTTTTATTATCATTATTCTGTAGCAAGTGAATCATTTGTCAATCAAATAAAATTACAGTCAATTTCAGTCTATGGTGCACGCTCATATCAGCTATCTAATTAGACATAGTCAACGTTATGACTCATAAGCTAATGAGATCTCCCCTTTTGATTCAAAAAGGAACAGAGATTAACTCACTTGAGAAACCGCTTTCCCACTTTGAACATTAGACCATAGTAATCACACGATCAAAGGCAACTTATTAAAAGGGTGTATTCCATACACACTGTATAAACTTATTGCATAATATCCTAGTAATAAATTCTGTGTTCAAAAAAATTAGTCACAGAATTGCCCTTTCATTCATTTATTACATATAAAGGGAATAAAAACTGTAGTTGTAGAAACGGCAAAGGCCGTCTTATAGACACAGCAAAGCTCTTTCTCACAAGAGGAGGCTGAACAAGTTGCAATCAGTTAGCTTGTATACCAAATGAATAGTGGGGATAATACCATCATGCATTGTTTTTCAGGCATCACCAGGTATCGCCAACAAAATTTAATTTATTATTCCTATAATTAAAAAGTGTCAATGCTTCTATGTTCTTTTTATTTTTAGAGAAAAGCTTTACATTTTTTAATTAAGTATGCAGAATGTTGTTAATGCATAGTTAATATTCTGAATCTACTTCTTTACACAGATTTTTTTTAGTCTGCTCTTTTTTTGTTACAGAATGTAAGTCCACCTCCAGAAAGACTAATTTAAGCACTGGTATATACATATTTCTGGTGCCTGCTGAACTTTTTTGTAATCAGTGTGACTAGGTTTAAATGCACCTCGTACATTAAGGTGAGTGTCCTGGCCATCCAGCAGCAGGGTGGTAATCAGATTCCCTGTCTACTAGGATGCAGTCCAGGAAGGTAGCTCCTGCTTCTGGAAACCATTTTGCTTGATGCTACCACTGGGTAAAGACTACATAAAAACAAGGACATTGGCATCTATCTTAATTACAATCAGGTCATCTCTGTTGTGGCTCCTTTCATCCCATGAAGCTGGCACTCCTCATCACACAGGCCTGATGGTCATCACACAGACTTTATCACAACCACAGGTTCACCCACAATAGGGCTTTGGCCATCCCCCGAAGACAGAGGAGATAGGTAGCCAGATCCTGGCCAGGCTAAGGAAGACTCGCAGTATCCCTTTGCTCTTCCTCTGCCATCCCACTGGGTCCCATCAGCAGGTAAGAGTTTCAGTCAGCTTGATATTATTTAGAGGTAGTAGTGGCTTCACCTGACACTGATTTTGCCAGCTTTTCTGGGTGTTAAAAAAGCAGCCTGAAACCGGGCAGCCACCCAGCTGAGACATCACTATCTCTAAAATGTGAGGCTTCTGAGTGCTAATGGGCCACGTACTTCAGGTGCCATACAAACCCTTAGATAAAGAGGGATATGAGCTTTTACCATCATTTTCAAACTTACATGCATAAAATTAGGTTTATCAATTATATTCTTTTGAGGAATATTTTGAGGAATGTAACAACAGCCTGATTACCACAGATCTCCAGTTCCCAAAGCTACTGGGAATAACATAATCCTAACCCTCCTAACAGTTTCCATCATTAGAATTGTTATTCCACTGCCTACAAATCCTTTCTTAGTTTTAGTGTTGAATTTGAATGAACTTTAAATTGACACACAAAGAGCAAACCATGGCAAATTTTAAAGCACCAAGATCAGTATCTTTGTTTGAAGGCAAATGCTTCCCAAATTAATTAAAATTTTCAGAGGTTCCCACTTTTTAGTTGTCTTTTAATTTGTGACAGTCTCATAGACTCAGTTTTCCTGCCCAATCACTGTAATTTTTTGTGGGTTTTGTCACTCTTAACAAAGGTTGTACATTGTAATAAAGTGTTGCAATGGTCTTAGTCTGTAATGGCATTTTGTGGAGCCACTTAAACTAAGTGTTTGCTACCTGGGTCTTTGTGGTAAAGGGAGCACGAATCAATGCTGATTGAGTGACTGATCAATTGATCTTTCCAGTCTTCTCACTCTACACTGTCAAATACTCATAATCTACAAATAACTAGACTGATTATACGAGGTCAGAGGAGTTTTACAGTGGAGTGAGACAAACTGCAATATTTCACAAATTGATAGGCTATGGTCTCTGCAAGATACAACATGGAGGAGACAATCAATTGCTGCTTCAGGACCTCTCTGTTCTCTGTCTGCTTCCATCACACTGGGCTCTCACCAGGGCACCAGTACTGAGCCTTTCCTGGCTCAGTGAGCTTCATGAAAGCAGAAAGATAACTATGTCCCTGAAAGAGTTTTCCCAGCATTTGGGGATTCCCTACCAGAACACTTGCAAACGGTGTTCATTCTTCCTTTTCTACCTCTCTGCTGCAGGTGCAGAGCTGGACCTAGTGTGGGAAATGTATGAATCCTATTACATAGAGTTAAATCTTTGTGCACTGAGGCTGTGCACACAGCCTGGCTAGGGACAACACAATCAGTCTCAAACAGATTTGAGTCTGATGTGAGAAAAAAGGCTAAAGATTTTAAACCTGACATATCAACTACACAACTACTCTGCTTAGTAAGTCTCAAAATCATTACTATTCTAAATCCATGATATTTTTTATTTTTTTTCCTACAAATCTGTTAAGGTTCTCTACATCAACTACTTCTCCAAACTACCGGTGGTTGTTATAGGGGCAGAATCCATGAAGGATCTCACAGAGTACATTAGCTGTAATCAGTACGTCCTAAGTGAAAACTTTTATGGCTTTGAACACAGGAACAGAAGGCTCATGTGACAGCTCAGCTTGATTTGTAATTAATAAATCCACAGGTCTCTCAGCAAGTGTTCCTACTGCAAACGATTGTTCTTCCAAATATTAGGACAGAAGCTGACTCCAGCAAGGTTGAGGCTGATGGCCAGCTAATTTGGGTAGCACATGATGCTGAGCATCTGCTTTAGAGCAGATGCTAAAGTCTCCTTCTCTTGCAAACATACTGCTCCCTTCTGTCTGTAGAGGTTCTAGTAGATGGTGTAAATGGAAACAGCAGGGACGTACTGGAGAAACCAAGATGGTCCTATTTATATCTGTTCCAAATAGCTCAAATCATAACTGCACAAAAATACTAAGAATCTTTCTCAAAGGACATCCGTATGTGTGCTCCACTTCAGACAAGTGGCCTGGTTTTTGGGAGCCTGGTCACCACAATGTGACAGCTGACCACTCAGAACCTCTACAAAGCAGGCCATGATGAATAAACATTGTTCAGGATGAATCCATTAGTCATGCATGCTTTAAGAGTGCCTTCACTCAAAATGCTTCAAAACACTGAAAAGGCTGCAATTCTGCTGACCACGGTTATTCAGTGATATCTCTAGGAGCTCTGTGGCAAGAAAGCCAGCAGCTTTCTGGCAGCTTGTCTGCTAAATCTTCATGTTGGCATGAAATTTGTTTACAAGACTGAGATAATATCCTTCGATAGTTTTTCCCTGAGTAGCTACTAACTCTTCCTACTGAAATTTTAATTGAAAGCTATGATAATGACTCAAAATCCAGTTAGAAAAAAGTTACTCAATGGGCAATATATAAAAAGGATAAAACTTATAGAAATTAATTTGCATTCAGCTATTATGTATGAAAATAATTTTAATATTTAGCAAAAATGAAATCTATTCAGTCTAAATGTAGAGAGCTTAGATGCTTGTGTTAGATTGATGTAGATAGATGATGGATAAATAGATATATGTAAATGTTAATGATAAAGAAAACCCAAGGAATAGACATTTATAACCCTTAACTATTGAGAGGATATTTTTAAAGTTATTTTTCACCTACTTTTCCCATAAATATTTTCATTTGATCTTAACTGACCTGCCGGAACAGGGGCCAACTATCAATTCTGTGCTGCAGACATCTGTACCCCCCCCACAAAAAAAGAATGGAAAAGACCAAAGTTGCTTCACATACATCAGTTAACTATTTGGTGAGGAATTTTGAGTCATGACACACAGCAGCAAGTTTTGAACTTAGAGGTGAAAGAATACATACTACGAAACTCACAGATGTGGGGATTATATTAACATCTGACTCTGACTCAAAACAGATTACACCTATTTTTGAGGAACAGAAGAAATCATTGCCCTCTGGTGGCCAATACGTCATTTCTTAAGTATTATGGATTCAAACTTTAAGCAGGGTATATAGGGATGATAATCCACTCTTGCATATGTAGAATGAAAATTCATAAAGGAGAGTACCTTTTATTGACATTGATGTAAATGTCCTGTCTTTCGTAGTTTCAGGATACATGCTCTAATTAAATCCTTTCGAACTCCAGATGCAACTTTGGCCCCCTACAAGAATTTTCTCCAGGTCAAATCCAGTTTATCCCATACGAACATGCACCCATGAAGCACAGGCATGTATGCTCCCTTTGCTCACTGTCAGGAACAAAGTATGTTTTCAGCACCTCATCATCTCTATCAACAATAATTCACATTTAAACCTAGTAAGGCACAATTGTATTTCTCCCTGAGGATGCTGTTTATTTCTTGTCAGCCACCTCTGGATGAGTTTGAAGCGTAGCAGTGCAGCCAACCTAACAACTCATATGGGGAACAGCCAGGGGGACCTCTGCCTGCCTGCCCATACATAGGTCAGTGCCAAATCAGTCCCAGTGCCTAGGATGCCACAGTGAGAAATTTGTTTTGTTGTGCCACTGCACTCAGCTAGGATATATGCACACACTGCACATGTACCATACAAGTAGATTTAGAAAGGGTACTGCTTTCTGAAGCACAGTTTGTGCTAACATGCACACTCAGCCCTTGTGTTAGCAACAAACAAGGCAAATAGTATACCGTAGCTCACTGCCAACCTTATTCTGATACACCATGAGGTTTAAAGAATTGCTAATAAGAGCTTCATGATCTTCATCATGCATGTTAAAATCCTGGTTGTTCATCATTTTACCTAAACAGGACAGACTCTTTAGTTAGGCTCCTTGCTTTAAAATCATAACTGCTCTGCTGATTGTACTGAAAATCCAGTTCAGGTTTGGGGATGATCTGAACCTCTTCCACTTCTTTGCTTACAGTCCATCTGAGCAGGTCCCACTGCACCTGGAGGGCTGCCTCTAGAGGTCAGTGCAGAAAGTTCAGCCATAAAGGCCCATCCTTTTTTTCTCAAGCTTTGAATGAACACTACTGGATCTGGAAAACTCCCAAGGAATCTGTATCTAAGGGTTACTTTATTGACATAAAATTCCATTCATTTTATCCACGGGGAACTTAAAGGAATTCTGCTTAGAGGCTGGTTTAGCCCAGTAATTTTCCTGGGAATTAATACTGTCATTTCATTACTTCTGCTCTTAACTTTATTGCATCAGTGTAATTACAGATTCTTATCGCTATTTAAAGCAAAGAATAGAAATGACAGCTGAGCTGAGCAAAAACACTCTGAAAGCAACAAAGGGGAAGAAAAAAAAAAAAAAAAAGAAATTAAAAAAAAAATCCAAACCTCAACAGAGTAAAATCAGAAAAGCAGTCATCTAGAAAGCTGCCTATGTTAGAAAGGAGTCAAACAGTCAAATTAAGAAAGATAAAGTTGTTTTTTGTTTTTTGTTTTTTTCCCCTCCTCTATCAGGTGGCTTTATCCAGTTCTTAAGAAAGATAGAAACAGGATGGAGAAGTCGTTCCTGAAAGGAAGGATAAGATCTTTATCCTCCAACCTTAATGCTTATGCACGTAAGCACTCACTGATTTATGCCAGAACACACTTTTTATATTGCACAACTGACTGCTGTGTTCCCACCTACCATAAGCTTACACTGTTCTTATTTGCATATTTAATTATGGCTGCTTTCTCAACTAAAACATTCTTGTATCAAAACCTTGTCATCTTATTAAAGCCCATGTATCCCAACATTAATCTTCATATAATGAACCGATTAGAGAGGTGAAGGGTTGGCCTGTGGAATGGTTTTGTTTGTTTGTTTGTTTTTGAATATGTGAAATGCTTTGATTGGATCTTTATTTCTTTGAATGTAATTACCTTTTTAAAGAACAATGACAAAGGCTAACAATAAAAACAGAGTGATAGAACTGGATAAATTTTATGAACATTATGTTGACTATAACAAATGAATAATCTTTTATTCTGAGTATTGGCTGCAATATGACAATCGTCATTTTACGGTGCTATTCATTTCATTAGAGAAGGATAAGCTTATTTCACTTTGAAAAGCAGCTTTTAATATCTTACAGCGGTGCAGCTAAGAAGTTTTTCTTCTTTCTCAGCCATCAGATATGCTTTATTCTGGGTACACCAACACAGTACTGAGTGCAGGCAATATTCTTATTGATTACAGTGCATAAAAATGGTAATCAAGCACTTCAGCATCATATCCAGTATTTGGGACTTCTGGGGTATTGACGTTGGGATAGCTGCTATGTAGTGTTTCTGAAACCACCAGTATTTTTAGCAAAATTGGTGCAGATTTTAAAACTGGTCTTATTTCCCCTAAACATTATTAAATTCAAAAATGAATGAGCAAGTATTCCAAATTTAAGAGAATCATGCCTACATTTATCTTCCAAAACTGGACCAGTGCCTCTTTATTAAATATTACCTACAGCGTATATATTCAGAGAGCAATTTTGGAAACACCATCTTTTTGATGTAGATTCACCCTCCCAAAAAGTTCTGAAGTATTTCCTATATGCTTCTGTGTATTAATAAATAAATAAAAAGATTCTTTTGATGATCTGATCACAGTGTGCTTCTTGAAGTGGTGCTACCAGGGCATAAAATACCCATAAAATTATGAGCAGTATCCCATCTGCCTCATGGAATTTTTTCTCTGGGATTTTACTTGGAAACTGTTGTTAAATCTTTATGCTACAGTAAATAGTAGTGCATTCTTCTTTAAAACTGTTTGAGATGCTTGCACTACAGAAGACTCAGCAGAACAGAACTGCGCATATCAGCATGACCCTGAGCATTTCAGCAGGAAAATCTCCTAGGGAAATGAGAATTTCATCTGGCACAGCAAAGGCAAGATGGGGCTTCAGTAAGGGGGTGTGTGTTGGCATAGCTAAAACAGACTGCAGCTGGAGGGGTTGGGGATGGTAGGGCTGAAGTCCTTGAGGCCAAATTGATACCAGCTGGCTGAGTTTATCTCAGGTAACAGCATCTCTGAGCAACAATGGCAGGCTTTAGCAGGTTCCTAAGGCCAGATGGTTCACCTCTCTGTTTAAATGGATTTTCTTAAATACTGTACATGGCAAACAGATGTGGTTACACCAAGAGATATTTTGTTTTGCTATAACTCATAAGGAATATGAAGAAGTTCCTATTAGATTTCTTTTGAACTTCAAATGAGCGAGTTTTAAGAGCAGTCTGGTACCTTTTACTGCAAATACTTCTCAGTAGTCCTGATGTTTAAAGTCCATTTCTCAACAGTATGTGGAGACACCCTGGGAACATCATATGCCACTGTGCAGTCTCACAGGTAGCTGTTATGTTATTTAGAGTAAAAGAGGTTAACTGAGGTTCCTGGTTTAGATTGTCTACTTGTGGATGGCATCTCTTTTCTCTAAATCTCCTAGTGTACTCACAGACACTTTACAATGATCCACCCCATAGCTGTGAAGCCTCAGATGAAGGCAGTCCAGCTGCTTGAGCACAGTTTGCCCATGATGTCAATACAAAAAGTACAATATCTGATTTGGAAAAGTTGAAAGGGCACACACCAAAGGGATGATATAATGAGATTTTAGCAACCAAGGCTCAAATGTTATCTCAATAATTCTTTGAGAAAATACTCCTGCTTATGAGCCAAAAGCTATGTAAATTGATGGATAAGATCCCTCGAACAACTGAGTTAGAATTTATTCCTTCCCTAGAATTCACTGTGATCAATAGAATGATTTCTATTCACATTCCTTCTTTTCCTCTAGCTTTTTCCATTATAATTCAGGGTCTACATGCATTCTGATTAGGAAACTTAAAAAAGCTTAGACATTAGCTGCTTAAGAATTAACTTCTTAAGACTTAACTTCTTAAGACCATATAAATTTAGATCCTCTCTGCTGTGACATTAGCCCAACAATTCAAGCAAATGCATGATCTGATTAAAGTTAAAAATTAAAAGAGAGAAAAAGAGAGAGAGAGAGAGAAAGAGAGAGAGAGAGAGAAAGTGAAAGGAAGGAAGAAAGAGAGAAAGAGAGAAAGAGAGAAGGAAAGAAGGAAAGAAGGAAAGAAGGAAAGAAGGAAAGAAGGAAAGAAGGAAAGAAAGAAAGAAAGAAAGAAAGAAAGAAAGAAAGAAAGAAAGAAAGAAAGAAAGAAAGAAAAAGAAAGAAAGAAAGAGGTAATTATGCATCTGCCAAATACTCAGAACTGTACTTTCTAGTCTCTTCCTTTAATCTTAAATCTACCATATTCATTTGTTTCCAATAAAAGCTTTATTAGCAAGGTGAACAACCTCAGAGCAAAACTGATCAACTGTGAGGCTCTCAGACTTCATGTTTCATGCCCAGCTCTGTTCTCTGGATCATTAACCCAGCAGAAGTGCAGAGTCAACAGTCCCTTTTCCCCTACCATGACTCACCATTGTTTCCTCTGATCTACTGCTGACATGTATAGACCTGTAAGAAATGGATCTGTGTTCTGGGAGATTGAAAATGAGCAAAAGCCCAGTGAAGATTTAAAGGCTTCTAAATGACAAATAAATGAGCCTATGTCACGCTCTTTTCAGATGCAGAGGCCCTGAAACACTTTTAAAAGAACTGCTTTGTTTTCATTGAAATGCTGATATTTTAGCTCATCTTCATTTCGTTTTGAATGCATTTTCATTACTGAAAACAGATTCGTAAACCTTTTGCTTTTGCATCTAACCTTTCTGGACACTTTATGTTAGAGATGAGAAGGACATGCCTGAGTATGATTGAATTTGAACACTCTCAGCACTGTGCCCAAACTGAACAAGAGGAACTGGACAGAGTAACGGGGTCTAATTTTGTCATCAGGACTGCCTGCACAATTACCCCTGACTTCAGTAGATGTATTATATTGAACTGTAGGACTGGATAAATTGAAAACAAAAAGAGCTATTAACTGCTATATGCAGATCATATATAAATAAAAAATATCATTATTACTAGCCACTCAATCAGTCAGGATAGGATTATCTTTTAAAAAAGCATTGTCTGGCACTTTGTTCAGTTGTGGTTTAGATGTTGCACAAGATATGACATATTTCCTCCTCAGGAGGCCAGTTTGTCTCTGGAAATATTGCAGCCATAAGAAAGATAGTTGAGAGCAAAGATCATTTTCTTAACTTCATTTAATTACTTGCTACAGACTCTAAGACCACCCTAAGTCATTTGGAATTATTTATCTGCAAATGCACAGTGCATGAAATCTTCTCTTCCCTGCTGACAAATCAAGGGGGCCACAATCTCACCCTGCCACATGGACTCTCCATCAAGCGTTCTCAGGACTAGCACTCCCCACTGGACTGTATGTATTGGCTTAAAAGTAGCTTGAAATGATGATCTTTCTTTGAAACCCAGAATTCGAGCCAATTAACTCCTTCAAACCATCTTTTAAAATTGACCAACCTTCTGTTTCTATTATTTCTCTTGTTTCTTAACTGGAGCTTCCCTATGTGTGAGTCTCTTGTGAGGCTAATGCACCTGGCACTGCAGGCAGCCTCACTGCTGAAGAAGGATCCAAAAAGGAGCTGCTATACTCCACCACATTATATGATGTTGCTCAACCCCACATAGTGAGGGACACTTTTGCTCTTTTCCTATGCTGCAGTCACTCATCAATTTTCTTTTCTGTTATATCCTTGTATCTTCTAACTTATTAAAATCATTTTAGTTTGTTTTTTCTTTCATCTCCAAAAATACTGGTACTTTTTCCTGAAATATGATAAACTACTTAGAGAGAGAGAGAGATAGGGAGGGAGGGAGGGAGGGAGAGATCCTAATTTTTCTCTTTTTCTGAGAAAAGTTGAATAACTATTTTATGTCTCTTTCTTGCTCCTCTGTTCTGTTTTATTTTTGAGTTTCATATTCCATCCTTGAAAACTCCTTCTACTTTTTGATTTTCTTTTATTCCCACTTAGCCCTTAAATGTGTCTTCCATTTCTTCTCTTCCGCTTACTATCATCTGTTAATGTCATCACTTTTTGTCAATCCTCTCTCCCAGATCATTTTGTATAAGAAAGGGTTTAATTATAATCTCTCTGGCATCATGCTAGACAACTTCCCCTAATTTGTTACCTAGACATTTATTACTACCTTTCACTTTTGGTCCAGTTACTAAATTCTCATGTCAAAAGGCTATTTGAATTAGCAGAAGAATTAGGATTTCATGAGGCATTGTAAAACAACTTTACTAAAACTTATCTTTCTTGCTTTGGTCTGCAACTGTGCCAAGATCAACTATTGCCTTTATGAAGTGATCATCAAAAGACTTATTAAACTTTACAGACCATTAAATAGTCTCTTAATCATTTAAGGTGGAAATTTCAGATCTGCTGCATAGATGAGCTACAGTGGGTTTCACTGGGAGATGCAAAAGGGATGGGATGGAATGATTCCCCCATTTGGGAGCATGTGTGGATTTCCCAGCAGCTTCATGAAGGCTGAGAACAGGAACAGAGGATCTACAAGTGGATCCCTCTGACCTAGCCATACAGATCATTCATTTTCTTTCTTTCAGAAGCACTGGCAGTTTCCTTCCCCTTTTTTCCCAAGAGCCACACAGTTATGTGACACAAGAGGTGGACAAACCCAGTCAAAAGCCTGGGTTGGTATTCTGCTGGTTCCTCTTACACACAGGTCCTTTTGCAGCCTTGGAACATAACAAGGGTAAGGGTCAAACTCATCTTGTCTGTATGGTACAATAATCAGTATGGTAGAAATGTCAGTATGTCTCATGGCTCAGTTTTGGCTTCAATCAACAGCTACTATCCCAGAATATGTCCAAACTTAACCTGTGGAATAACCTGAGCCAGGTACTGTCCATTCTGGGCAGGAATGAAATTTAGCTATACAGATGTGAGCTTCTGGCACAAAGGGAGATAAATACATAAATAGATAGGTGGATAGATAGGTAGATAGATAGGTGGATAGATAGGTGGATAGATAGGTGGATAGATTAGATAGATAGATAGATAGATAGATAGATAGATAGATAGATAGATAGATAGATAGATAGAGATAAATGGAAAGGCTAAAAAAGAGAGACAAAATGACCCAAAACATTTTCATCAATATTTTACAAGGAATAAAGTCATTCAGTCTTATTCACTACCAGTGTTTCTGCTTTAATACCTGATCTCCATATGTCTATGACATGCTGGTTAAACTGAAAAATAAGTTGGAAAATCAGGTGTACTGGAGGTAGGGATGGACAATATTTATGGAATTTTCTCACCCATCAGTCTGCCAGGGCAAAGACTCACAGTAACGTGCAGTGGTTTTACCCAGCTGGGCAGCTGAGTTCCACCAGTGCTTTCACACTCCCTCTCCGCAAAGGGAAAGGGGGAGAAAATACAATGAAAAAGGCTCAAGGGTTGCATTAAGGACAAGAAGATCACTCAACAATTATCATCACAAGCAAAACAAATTCAGTATAGGAAGATTGATATAATTTATTACCTATTAACTCTCCTGTGACCTAATAGGCTCCTAGAAACAGACATGTCTCTGGTCTTCTTCCACCTCAGTGTTCAAATATTTCAAATAGTCATAATTTCTTGTTGTATTTCACTCTCCTAATCATTGTTTAACTACTGTACATATTTTGCTCTTTAACCCTTTTCTGACAATGATTTCCCCAGATCACAATAATTCCTGTTTTCACCTTTGAAATTTTGCTCTATTTTTTCAATATAGTGAGGGGAAAGAAGAGTGAATAATTACACAAACATTTGACTTAAACTGCTACCTCTTTCCTCTGTGATGTGATGTAATCCTTCCAAGAAGACATCCTGAAATTGCACTGTTGTTCTCTACAGTTTTATCACAATGCATGCATATAGTTAATTCGCTGTCCTTCTCAGATAGAAATTGCTGTTATCACTCTTTCTTTTCTGTCTTTCGTGGAGCTAAGTAACATCACATCTTCTCTTGAGTCTCTGGTGTCATCACAGTTGTTAGTGGTCTTTGTAAGTGGTCAGACACTCAGAGAGTTTCAGAGATTAGATATCATCTGGAATGGTTGATTTCACTCTGTTTATATTTAACAAATATTCCCAAATCTGTATTTTATCAATAGCTCTATTTAAAGATCTCAATTATCTTCTAATTTTGTAGCCTCTTTTTTTCTTTCTGTTTCTTGTTAAAGACAGAATTAGAAAAATGACTTCAACATGGCTATTTTATGTCTTGTTCAATTTTGTCTGCTTCTTATTTATTTTTTATCTCCATTTCTGTCCAAACTACTTTTCAAGTTACCTTACTTTCTTCCTGAAAGCCTTGTATGACTCTGAGTCATTTCTGAGAGTCAAACTGCACAGCTACCCCCACGAGCTTTCTCTACTTTTTCCTGTCAAAATAAAAAAATAATAAATAAATGAATAAATAAATAAATAAATAAATAAATAAATAAATAAATAAAAAACTCACTGATTTGAAAACTGGAAGCAATGATGCTATGCAGGAGAAATAAGGAGAAATACTCTCCTTCCTCTGCTTTTCATGTGTGAAGGTCTACCTGTTTATCTTTCAGTGTCATCTCCAGCTCAAAGGCTTTGTCAACCTCAGTAACCACTGCTCCAGCCAGTACTCTCTTTCTACTTCATTGGTTATTACCATGTCCCAATTCCCTCTGTCTCTACTGTGGGCTTCTAGGCTGCTGCCATCACAGACAGGTTGGCAAGGGTAAAAGTAACAGTTAGGTTATTTTCATTTAATGGCAAAGTCCTTGAGCTTCTTTGCAAATACAAAGAAGAGTAGATACAAAGAATCCTTGAGCTTCTTTGTAGGTACAAAATTGATGTAAGAGATTTATAGGAATCTAAGTGACAAATACTGTTCTTTCCTGTTGTATTTGTACAGTATCTTGACCTAAGCCAAAGAACTTGTGCCTTCAGGGTATCTTTCAGTTGACTTTGGCTGTTCAGTGGTTTAGTATCTGTCATTAAACACCTAGCTGATTAAAAAAAAAAAAATCTTTGAGAAAAACTTCATTTGTGAGATCAGTAGACTCAAGCCACATCAACAAAGAAAATGTAATAGCAAATCACATGCAGTAATACAGATGTAAAATGACCATTTCAGTAACATGCAATGTTTAAGGCAACCAAATGAGCTGTTATGGGAAAAGTCTGCTAGAAGAGGAGGACCTTTTTCACTTGGCTGGCAAGAGAAACATAGCTGGTTTATCTGAGACAGAGACAAACCAGGGAAAGAAGCAGCCAGTGCATAAAGTAGAGCTTGTGGAGTCCTGTCGTGCTGCTAGTTCAGAGACAAATTCCTTTGACAAGAAGCGGCTCAGACAGTTCAGTGAATAACATTTCTTGATGAAATGATACATGTTGCAGTAATAACCTCACAGTATCTCTGAATGCTGTGGGATATTGAATCTGCTTTTCTGCTTAGCAGAGATAAATCTATTTTCAGAAAGGTACTCTTTAAGGAAAAAATTTACTCATGTCAAAGCAGTCACTAGCTTTAATTTCTAAGCTATGCCATTTGACTAGCTGAAGGATCACAGTGTCATTCATTCCGTTGATGCTGGAACCATAATATTATCATTTTTATTATTACTATCAGACTGAAATAAACCAAAAATAATCCTCTGGTTTCTAACATGTATTGATTTTAATTCATTCCTTCCTTTACTGCTATATCCATCTCCCCCTACTCTTTCTCTTCTGCTTATTTTGAATCTTGCCTAGAAAATATAGATCAAACCCTTTAGGGCTGGTCCTGTGACATTCACCCTTTTCTGCCAGCTGTTTCTCAGAAAGCAAGAGGTAACAGCTAGAATTTCAGTGCTGGACTCATCTGAAAGCTGAAATGCCCATGAAATCCCATACCTTTAAAAAAGACAGCATCTTTGGCTTGTGCCTTTTCCTAAGCCATCATACAAACAGCAAGGCTGAAAGGAGATGAAAGCAAGTCCTTTCAAACTCCTTTCTTAAGTTCTGAATACCTAAGACTCGCACACTATTTCCAAAACTGCCAGCCCCTAATAGCAAAACCCTCGACAATGACAAAGCACTCCCAGCCATGCTGAATGACCTTACTGAATCAACCCAAAAATGCAACTTCCCAGGGACATTGCAGAGCAGTGAGATCAGGAGGGATGACAAAAGTATCTGAGAATACCAGGAGGGATGTCAAAAATATCTGAGGATACTAGCAAGGAGTTGTTTGTTTTTTTTTTTCTGGCTGGCTCATGGCTACCCATGTGTTAGCTTATTAAAAGTGAGGGATTCCAAACCTTTGCCAGTGATATTCTTCATGAATTGCATCATTCTTCAAATGCCCTGCTTATAAATGCATCTCCAGAGCACAGAAACTATTTATTCAGCATCACTCTCAAGTAAAGGACCACCATTCTTTTTAAGTCTATACAGTGGGTCTTCAAGCGGTCTGTCTCATTCCCTGTCCATGGCAAATCTGATTTTATTGCTTCATCCTGCAGCAATTTTGGCACACTGTAGGTCAAATGCCCTAAAACTGTTGTTTTCTGATTTTTTCTAATGTTTTCTACTAAAGCCTACTGACAGCTCTGCTCAAGCAGTTGCTATCAGATAATAAAGTGCTTTGGACACAGAACACCTGAATGAATTTTTTTGCAGGTACTTACGAGGTCAAGTAGTCTATCAAATTGGGTAATTCAAAAGCTATTTTTGCCTTAATGGATTTGTTTTAAATGTCCACAGCCAAGGTCAGCACATTAAGATGAATTTCCAGTGTTCATGGAAGGAGAAAATATTTTTGGAACTTTCCTTTTCCCTTAACACTACAGAAGTTCCCTTTTTTTTTTTTTTTTTTTTTAACTACTATAGGAATATTTGAAAGAATATAAGGATACCCCATTTCCCATCTGACTAGGATCCCCAAAGAAAGGTTTCATATATTGTAAGAAAACACCACATATATAAGTTGACAAAGCACTACACTTTTTACACTAGGAGTGTGATTCTAGCTTGGCCCAACACTTGGTTATACACTTTTGTAAATTCCAGCTTCATTCTAAACATAAACCCGTATCCCTTTACAGTTCCCCTTATAGCAGCACACGAGAAAACAACCACACGAGGTCAAACCAATGGGCCATCTTTGACAGTGACAAGTAACAAATGCCTCAGGAAACAGTACAACAAACAGCAAAGCTTCTGACCTTCCATCTTAAGGGATGGTCTCAGAGTAAGCTATCATGGGGAAAAAAACAGTATTTTGGCAAGACCAAGGGGATGTACACTGTATTTTGTTTCATCTTCACTAATGAATTTAATACTTTAAACATCAGTTTTGAGGACAGGACCTAGCAGTCAAGCAAAGGAACAAGGTGAACTTTGCCTTCTTGGGACCGAATCCTTAAGGAGAACAAATTCACATGCACACAGGAAACATCACTGCCGAAGCTCTACCTACCTACACAATTAAAATTTCCTTTCTTAAAGCTCTCACCTGTTCTTCCTAAATATGTATATTAAGCAATTATTTATTCAGAATACTGTAACTGCACTACCTTCATCACAGAGTGGACATTCACTTGTTTCAATACAATTACTGTAACCAGTAAGTTAATGTAAGCTCATAATAGAGATGCCATCATTACATGGATTTATGAGAAGAGCACTAAACATAAAATTGAGGTAATTGCCTGTGTGCTGCCAGGCTATTTTGCCAGTTAATATAAATAATATCATTCTCAGCATGAGCCACCAGAAGGACATCATCCTTAAAACTAATTCCTCACCTGCCACTGTCAGAAATTTTCACTATAAACTTGATGAAGAATGTGTTGCTAAGTGTTACTGACAGTCATATATTACTAGGGAAAGGTGGTTACCTCGAGTACCCCAAACAATCTGTTGTTTTGGTATGTTACCACATAAAATTGATTTAATGCCACAATTTTCCATTTCTCTCTCAAGCACAGGCTGCTAATTTATTAGTCACGTATACTGAAATTTCTCCTTTTTCCATTCATGTATAAATTTCCATAAGCAAACTGAGCAGATAGCATTTTGTTTGGTTTATTTTTAAAACTTAGAAAAATAAATCACATGTGAAGTTTTGCTGATAATGCTATTGAAATGGATCCCATGAAGTGAGCAAATGTTAAGAGCCATACAGAAGATCCAACACAGGGATTGTTGTTATGCAGAAAAAAAGACACAAGATTACTTATTTTATGCCTGGACATAAAAAGTTAAACAGCAACACCAAGAAGGATGACAATGAGGTTGTGTGTTTGTTTTTTTGTGTGTGTGTGTGTTTTTTTCTTAGTAAATAATACTTTATTTGTTTTGAATAGCTGACAGTATATATTTGAATTTTTATTCATATTTAATCCCTAACTTCTTTACTTTTTGACATTTGTCAACAAAAAATAGCTGCATGTCTGACATAGTGGGTTGGGAGATTTTGATTGCCAAGAGTTGAACAAGAATAAAAACAGGTTCCTCAGCACTCAGGAATTTCACTCTGTGACTGATTTTGTCTTCATCCACCAGGCTCACTGTATATCAAAGCTGTTTATGAGACTATCAAATCCTACCATGAAGCATAAGCATGGTTGTAACTGAACAAAATGGATTTAAAAGCTTATTATACACTAAAGCCACCGAGTTTTTTGAAATACAGGATGATGGCCTGAACAGGACCACTGTCATGCTCTCATTCACAATATCAGCACATACAGATAAATCCAGGCATTTCCTCATGCACTTTTGTGGTAAGTAATATTGAGTAATGTGGTAAGTAATATTGAGGCATATTATTATTGAGGTATAAATGAGAAAGATCTCAAAGAACTAAAAAAAAGAAAAATAAAGATTATGATGGCAAATTATATTATGCTTGATTGCTTTTCAGCCAATTCCAGAGTGGTACAAAGCACTTTCAAACCTA
Source organism: Aythya fuligula (assembly GCF_009819795.1). Classification (NCBI taxonomy): domain Eukaryota; kingdom Metazoa; phylum Chordata; class Aves; order Anseriformes; family Anatidae; genus Aythya; species Aythya fuligula. Next base: position 22,034,112 of record NC_045559.1, on the reverse strand, counting down.
ACAGCTTTTAGTTGAATAACTAAAGAATAATGAATAGGCTCTTTTAAGGCCAGGGATTCCCAAAGCAAATTTTGTTTGTACCAATAAAGTTCACGGTACTAGAAAAGGACTGATATTATTATCTTACAGGGAATGGACTAAGACAGCAACATTAATAATACTCCTTCTGTAAAAGAAAGTTGCAGAGGGACCATGATTTTTGCAAACAATCTTCTATCTTCCCATGACCTTGCATACAGGTGAAACGAATAATAATCAAAGAAGATGTTGATAGGCTTTTCAAGAATAACAATTACATTATTCTTGAATATTTCCAGTAAGTGTAGAAAATTACAGGGCAACTAATTTTCTGAAAAGTAGTGCATCTGCCCAAGAAAGTGGAGAAGATATGGTGAAGAAAACACTAAGGATGGGAGTTAATATTTCATGATCCATACCCTCTTTTATAATATTATGTTTGGTTATGAACAAGTGCAGTCTCTGTGTATTTGGGGAAATGGAGTTTTTCTAGCCTGAAAAGACATTTCAAGAGTGAAGGCACTGAGACTTTAGCTATCTGAAAGTTAAGCAGCAGAGATAGATTTCAGGTAAGGAGTGCTTTCCAGCCAATTAATCTTTTAAGCAGTCCTCTGGCTGAGGACCCTGCAGGCCACAATATTGCAGTAGTAAGTTAATATTGCTCACATGGTGGCTCCAGGCTGAAATAGATGTGTCTTCTCTCTTCAGCCTCCTGCTGAAATAGCAGTGGTACCAACATTACCATGCCCTGTCAATTTTGCCTTCTGTGCACCAGTTTTTTAAGATATTCTTCCTGACTATTATTCTCCATCTAGTATTTCCTACTGATCATTAGGGTCAAAACACAAACTAAGCAGTAGCTGTTCACCTAATCTCATGATAAACTATCAAGGTTTTGATCTGGTTCCCTACTGGACAATTGTTTTTTTAAGTTATAGAGACAGGATTTTACTTTCCACCACACAGAACAGAAATTATCTTGGCCCATAAATCTCATTTCTTTTGGTTCAGTGTATATATCTTGAAATGGCTTGGGTAACTTAGCTAATAAGAAATACAGCTGGTATCAGCTTGCTAAGCTGACAGCAAGAATGTAAGATAGCAAAGCTGAACACATAGCACAGAGCAAAGAGCACCTGTGCATAAGCATTGTGTTGAACAGAGGGCAAGGCAGCTCAGACAGTAGGGGCTGTAGCTTAGCCACAATGCCATTCCCTAAGGCAACTGCGAAGTTCTCACACAAGGGCCTGAGGAGCCTGCTGATGAGGCAAAAGCTCCTGACACGAGAGAGTGCTGTTTCTGGAGTTTGAGAGCAAAAAAAGGGAATAAATAAAATGAGAAATGTAAAGCAATATAAAAAAAAAAAAAAAAAAAAAAAAAAAGCAAAGCAAAACCAATTTCATTATCCTACTGTTAGAGGAATGAACCAAAACAATTGGTCAGGATTTTAGAAGGTATGTTTTTAAGTTAAACTTTTTTGAAAAAATAAGGGCAGCATAATTTATAGAAAACCTGAACTTTTGGTGTCTAATTTCTTCAGTAACACTTGAGAAGAAAGAGGCATTGATAAACGAGGCTACAAACTAATGTGCACTGGGAAGAATAAATTACACAGACAATATGCGACAACAACAAACACCTTCAATGGTTATTCTCATCCTGAAAAGAAATGCTTGATCTTAGAGCTTCCGTAGCTTGACAATAGGATTGACGGATTATACGACCACAAATATCTGAAAAAGATACAACAAATGTACCCTCCTCAGCTTCCCTGTGGGAGAAGTGCAATGTTACACAACACTTCTAATGATTTTCAAAGCGGTTTTGTTCACTGCACTTGTGAACAGAAGCTAAGTAATTCTTTACTGAACTCCCCGACCCTGTTCTCCCATTTGCTTAGCTAAAGAGACCACGCGAACTTCCTATAATTTGTCAGTGGGTTGCCTCCCCTGACACAGCCTTATTTCCTTGCCTTTCACAGGCAATTCCCTTGCCCACCCTCCGTGTTGTTATCCTCTTTCAGAGACCATCAGAGGGCTCCTGGCAAATATGGAGGTGTCAGCTCCCACCAGCGTACTTTGTTTATGCCTCTCAGATATGCCAAAAAAACCTTAGAAACAAGCTGGGTACTTAAATAGGTTCAAGGGAAACTGACCACAACAACCCCCTGGCTTCTGGCTCATCATCAGAAAAGAGGACTCCAGAGGGGCTGTAGAGGAGCACTGCCAATCTGGGGAGGAAACATTTCCTTTATTGACATTAGCATAACAGCAATATCAGCAGTAGGTCGGTGGAGAACTTTTCCCCATTAATCTTCCCATCCCCAAGCAAAAGCTTATCCAGATAAGCCCTAAGCAATCACTGGTGTACACGTGAAGAACTGAAGTAAAAATATATATATTTATAACAGTCTTGTTATATAAGGTAAAGTTAAAACTGACTCAGTACCTCACTGAATAACTTGTGGCATTAAGTTTTACAAAAGTCAATGCCTTTAACTTTCCAACTCAAAAATCGTCCTAAAAATATAATCAGGTTTGTTTGCCAAGACCTACTTTCCATCCCTGCATGCAGGCTGGCATTCACGATACTTTCATTCTACATTAATGCTGTTTTATATCAGCTGTTGCACTATTTTGCCCCTGGCAGAGATGGGTTGCCAGAATTGTCTTTTTTTTTTTTTTTTTTTTTTCTTCCCTTTTGAAAATATTGGCTTATTCTAGTTCTCAGATTTCCCTGGCAGTGTTCAGAGAAGAAAGCAGTGCTTAGCAGGAGGGATAAGGCAGACAGAGAGTCTCAGGGTTAATGCTGACAACAGGAAATAGAAATCAGGTTTGCTATTTCCACAAAATAAGCAACCTCATCGTCTTCTCAGTAGTTCAGTAAAGCACGGAGTGTGGAAGGTCCCAGCCAGGAATTTACTGCATAGCCTGCTCCTGTGCCCATGTTTGCAGCTAGCCCCTGCAAAGGGAGAGACACAGAGCCTTTTTACCCAGGATTGAGCCATTTTACACAGTCCCCTCATTTAAATTACACTCAATGTTAAGATACACACAGTACAAACAGGTGAAAAGTGATGTTACTGCTTAGGTCCTCAATATTAATCTCTTCTGGCTAGTGAGGGAGCATGATATGACTCCTTCATAACTATGTGTGAAAAGCGTAGCTGAAAATTAAGTGTTAACTGTGTGTATATACCTGATCTCTTGCTTTGCAAACAGGCAATAATTGGCAAGAATCTGCAGACATACTGATACTGCCACTCAGGTATGTTCTGGCTGTCTTAGTGAAAGAAAGGTTTTAATGAAATAAATGTCAAGATGATTTCTTGGATGACTGCTTACACTAGGATTTGATCTCTTGTTTATACTTGCTTAATATCCATAAATTACAGCATATGTTTCAGAAGCATGTAATTACACTTGTCATTCTGGGTGTTAGATTTGTAAGTACTGCAGACAAACTGTGCAGTGATAGATGGCCAGTGCAGACATCATTTATGGCAAGTTAAATCATTTTCCGAAAAACATGTGGCACTGTAAAATGAACAGAGTTTGTGCTACTGGTGTTTCTTTTTGTTTTAGAAATTCTTAACAACAACAGAATTTTACTAGCTTTGCTTTCCTGCTGCATATCCTACTTGACAATCCTTTGCTTAAAAATGTATTAAATACTGTTTAACTTTTCTAGGACAAATCTGTAACTGCATTTTACAGTATGTAGTAATACTATCAAGGTTCATTTAATTGCTTCCTAAAGATAATTTCCAAGTCACTGGTATGATCATCAGCCACATGAAAGTGCTACACTGGTCTGTATGATGAATTGCAGAATCACAGAATTGCAGGGGTTGAAAGGGACTTGAAAGATCATCGGGTCCAACCCCCTGCCAAAGCAGGTTCCTTAGAGCAGGCTGCCCAGGTAGGTGTCCAGAATAGCTTCAATATTTGTCTAAAGTAACAATAAATGTTTCTCAATTTACATCATTCTGGATTTCTTTCCAGCACCAACCAAAAGAAAAGGAAATTTTTGCTTACCATTTGGCACTAAATCTGCACGAGTCACTTCATTCCATTAAACCAGCTTCTGACATTCTCACTGATATCGGTGGAAACTGAGCCTGTGCCCATGAGGGAACACTTGGCCCACACTTCTGAGATCTCCCTCCTGCAAAGCCAATGTTCAGCTGCTGGAGGCTTTCCTGGCATGGAGGACAACCTGCCACTGCAGGCAGGGTGGATGGATTTTAACTTGCTGACTTAGGATAGGCTGCTCCAGCGTATCAAAAGCACATATGGCTGGGTTTTGTAAACCGAAGCAAAGTTCCTCCTTGATATAAATCCAAATAAAATCTGTCACTAATAGTAGCACATGCATAAGCTAGTTTGAGGTCTAAGCCAATTCCACATCTCCAAAAGTAGAGCCATTTGAGCTACAGGCATTGCTTTTCTCACACATGGTCCAACAGTGGCAGCTGAGACTACGTAGCACTGCCTGGATACAGGTTTCAGACTCCTGCCATCACTTTCTGTTCTCCCTGGCATGTGGTGCAGGGAATGCAGAATTCAGCTTTTTCTGAGTGGGAACAAATGATGTACCTTAACAACTTTTTTCCCTTTAATCTTTTAAGCAGAAGCTTCTAGTTAAATCAGTGAGATTCGTGTATATTGACATCTAACTCCATAACATTTTTTTTCAGTCACTGGATCTGAAAAGTATCCCAATTAAAATCATAACTACTGAATTCCTTCATTATGACTTGCAGAAAATATTGGTTGTATGCTGTCCTTGCCTTCTCCAGCCTTCTCTACATCTTAAGCCTTCAGTTAAGAAATACAACAGATGTAAACAATTTAGAGAGACTTGTATGTTAGATTTGAAAATAAATAAATAAATAAAAGCTGCTGTCGCAGTCCAATTATTTTATTTTATTTGTCCATTTGGCATTATTTTTATGGTTCATTTGCTGTATGTTTTAATATTTTAATGGTCTTTAGTGTGTTAGAGGGAAGCTCCCGAAGCACTGCTGCAAATAGGAGCTATAAAGTAAAATATAACATTATTTATTACTATGATATCAGCCTAAATAACTACAGGATCCATGATATTCACAGTAGCCTGGAGAAAGAAGGAATGACAAACATCACTGTCAGTAGCTGCTGTGGGAGTGTCCTCCAATTTTCCATAGATGAAATAAAAAGCTCTACAGCTTTTATATAGAGCCCTCTGTGTAAAGCAAATCAAAAGTAATTACAAGCCACTATGTCAAGGACAGAAACAATCTATATTTTATGAGGGTGTGAAAATGAGACAGTTCATGGCAAGGGTTTTGCACTGCAAAGAGCTCAGCCCTAGAAATTGAAGAACCTCTGCACCTGCTCCACATCTGGAGAGTTCAGAAGTGAGATGCTCAGTACCTTGTAGTAGGAGATAGTTAGAAATTCCTAGCCTTTGGAAGTCAATAGGTCTTCTTCTATGAACCATGAACACAGATATCCACTTGCAAAGGTCCATGTGCACTTCAGACTCATGGGGGATGAGAATCAGACATTCACAGGAACACAGCCATCTGTCCTTGGGGACTATGTTAAACTAGGCAGCCAAAGTAAGACAAATCTTGTGTTACCATTCCAGTCAAGACTTTCAGATTTCTTCTTAAGGATAAAAGCTTGAGAGTCCATGGCTAAAGCATCTAAATGAATGCTACAGTATTCAAACATGGCTTACTGATAGGTTTCCCTGTGGCATTCAGCTGGACTTCTTTACAGGTTTGCCATTGGTTCTGTTGTCTGTCATCACCACATACCTGTCATTTTTTTGTAAATTTATCCTCACAATGCACCAGTATGTTCCAAAAGGAAAAATGAGGCTGTAGTAGCTGCCTGCATTATACTTAATAGCCTGGTGGTTAGAGTACTCAGCTGGGAACAACTAACCATTGAGTTATGGGGTTTTTGCACATGAAAATCTCTCTTGCTGTAGCTGTTCATGTTTTCATAAACAATTAAGCTTCCGTTGGACCTGCCTGAGAGTAATTCACTCCATAGTCCACTATTCAGCAAGGAGCAGGGATAGGTAAGTTCAAATCATTGCTCCAATGAATATTTAATGAATTCTAGCATAGATGAAATAAAATGTTCCCATTGTGAAAGCTTATCAGCAGTGAATAGACGGCATCTGGCAACAGCAGCATTAACTCACATACAGCTGTTCAGAAAGGGAAGAGCGGGAAGTGGTTTTCAAACATGCCTACTCTGACAATGTTCAAGATGAGACCTCCCCAGGGAAGCTCCTGCACACTGAAGACTGCTGGGACAAGACCCATTGTAGCAGAAAGAAAAGTCACAGGACTGAAAGTGTCGGAAAGCTCATCTATACAGAGTGCCCTGGAGGCCCTGTGAGGGACCAGAAAGCTTAAATTCACCATAAAATAGTCATATCTGTTGCTGTGGGGCTGGAAGCTCCATCTCCTTTGCTACCTTTAAAGGCCCACTCTGAATTCCAAATAATTTGAGCTTGTGTGTCATGAGTAACTGCTCCACACCGTGACAACAGCAACAGTACCACTTAATGAATAGTACCCAAGACTGGCATTTCAAACCTATCACTTTATTTTTGCAATTATAAATTATAAAATATACAAAATGTAAATATTTTATTCCATATGGAGCATAAGCTATCATTTAACACAGAACAAAACATTTTGGGGAGCTTTCCTCAACAAAATAAATCAAAAAACAGCCAAAGAAGAAGCCTCCAAATCCCAATTCAACATCATCATTATTGTTCAGATTAAAATGAATGTTTATTTTTCAGTTCAGCTGTCAAACTGACTAAGTACTTGTACAGTCCTGCTCACAGTACTGCATTCATGTTTTAGGTTTATTAAACACAACTGAAAAGGAGAAAATTTGAAAATATGAAGCACCTCTTCTGAAAGGTGTAGAAATCTCTCTTAGCTCCTAATCCACTCCTGGTAAATCAGTGAGGCAGTCATTTGCCACTCAGCTGCCTGACGCTGCACAGTTCATAGGGTTTTTTAGTCAAGCTACATGTAATCAAATAAATAAGCATGAAAAATGAATCAACAACCAAAAAAAAAGAGGTTCCTGATACACCAACAAAAAATTGGAATAATTGTTAGCTAGTTGTTTCAAAATTGATTTTTCTCAAGCATTTAAGAAACAAATATCCACTCATTTAAAGTAGACTATACATTTGCATGCACCTGTCTTAATTTTCTTTCATCCTACTCTACTGAATTTCATGTTTTGTTTTAATAACGGCAGACATTAATTTTTCCCAATCACTCTAGAATACATTGCAGAGATAAGCTTTGAAAATCTTAGTTCTACTGGGCAATAATCCAAATACTTTTTTTCCTAATTTTTAGGCTTTCTTTCTTTGACAATCATGGTTTCCTAAGGGGGATGTACAGCCTCTGATTGCAGGTCAGGCAGGTTTCACCACTTGCTCCAGAGACTGATGACTTGCATATTTAAATCATACAGTGAGGCAGATAATCCCCTTTCATAGCAAAACCCAGGGGAGGGAGCTGTGTAAGAGGATACAAGGAATCCCTCATTAAGAGCTTGCTGTCTGAAGCATGCCCCCAGCCCTTACTCTTATATCTGATTATCGAGAAGCCTTTATATTCACAAATCCCTTCAGGCACTGTGGAAGCAGAGGCGTTCAGACCCTGAACATCAGTCCTCCAGGGACACCTGGGCACCCAGCTCCACGCAAGCAGCGGTTGAGCTGAAGATTTGGCTCTGCCTGACTTGCCCAAGGTCGCAGAGAAGGTCTGTGGTGCAGCAAGACAAAGGATGTAAGGCTTCAGCAGGCACTAACACACAGCGAGGGCGGTCTGTCACACTCAGACAAAGCTTTGCAAAGCAGACAAAGCCATTGAGCCAAGCAATTATTTGACCCATCCCAAAAATATCCTGTGTTTTCCTCAGCTTTTGGCTTCTTTACTCCTATTTTCTCCTGTACGTCAGAAACAAATGTTATTTGATCCTTATGCAAAGAGGCAATAAAATAAGTATAACTTGAACTGTGAATCTTCATTCCTGAATCACAAGTCCTTTGCTATTCAGCCTAAAAATAGAAATAAGAAAAAAAAGGGGGGGAAAAACAACCTTTGAAACTTGGCAGGAACGGCAGGAAATCATACCTTGAGTCACAGGGCATTCTTAGCATCTGTTCCAACAGTAAGTTTTTCACACTCCTGTATGCAGCACAGCTACACTTCCTTCATATGCCAGTCCCTGAGACTAGCCTTAGCAATATTATTCTTTCTCTACAGTGCATCTTGTCCCAAATACTGTATATATCCAGTTTCCAGAAAGCTGTTCATTTGGTTCTGGAGATATCACCCAACTCACAGTTTTTGCAAGATGGTTTCCATTAGGCCAAAACAACAGCTACGACTACATTTAGGTTTTACAAGTGAAGTTGTTTAACATGCCGAAAAAAAATGAAACACTGGTTAATAAGATAACTTTTAACACTTGAATTTTCAAAGGGCATCAACAAATCCTATCCAACAAAGAAGACATAAACAGATTATTTTTGTCTCTCCTGTTTCTTGATTTCTAGTAGCATTTATTTTCATTACAAATGCTTCAGTTCTGCCTGAACTGAGCACAAAGAGAATCAGCCATTTAATCCTCAGGACAATACATATTTTCTTCACACTTTAGCAAGTAAATATAGCAGCTGGTAACTTTTAAATCCTGAGCTTTGTTATGCAAAGTATGGTAAACAGAACCAGCAAAATTAAGAGTGGAAATCACGGGCTACTTTATCTCAACCACTTTCCTGCTGCTACAAAAATATGCATTCTCATACTTCTGCCCAATATAATTTTGAGAAATATAGGAAATTTCACATTTCTCCTGTCCTGCACAACTGGATTTATCTATAGACAATGTACAACGGGATGTTTCTTGGCAATATACTTTCTAATAGTCAATATATATTTTCCCTCTTGAATCCTAGTATACATGGGTACCCTATTAATTCCTGTTTATCAGTGGAATTTGAGGCATTATTTTTGTAGTTAATCCGTATTATACAAGACATTCTGCAGAAGTATGCCTGTGGATATCAGATAGCTCACTCAAGATCACTGCTGTCACACAGCAGCAAACCATCTATCTTCCAAATGAAAGTACCTGTAGCTCCTTGCAGGCTGATACCAAAATTATCACCATGGTCATTTCTGAAAATATCATGAACAAATAACTGAGGAGCCACATCTGTTTTGCTATATACCTAACAAAATCCCTTAGTGAAACAAGAATCTTACTGATAGTAAAACCAATGGGATGCTGTTTTGCATGGACACAGGACATTATTTCCCTCCGTTTTTTTACAGCTGTATTTTTACAGCTGTATTGTTTGTATTGTTTGCTGGCTTCCCAGGAACTCATTGCTTTCCCAAAAATTCTTCATCAATTAAACTAGTCTAAGTGATGCAAAAATCAGAGTCTATTTTGCTTTTAAGTAAGCAGAATTAAACAAGCAAGCCCTATCCAGCTGGCTACAGAAGAATATAGTCCTATATATCCTATATCCTATTTGACTGCTGCTCCTGACCTCAGCAAAAGCCAAATACCTGAATCAGAAAACAAGAATATAATAATAATTTAAGCAATAAATACTGCAAGCATCTTCTATAAACATAAGCCAAACCTCAAAACACAAATAATTCTGACGCAGATAAATCACTTTTGCTCCTGTTTCACATTCCCAAACTATAAAAGAAATACAATAGGAAGAGAGCTCCCACAATGCCATGCCATATTGCAGCATACCTATCAGCAATAACTTATTTCAGAGAAGAGTCAGAGACAGGTATCTATCTGAAGTCCCAAACAAGAAATCCTGCAGTGAGGTTAAAAAAAAAAATAAAGAAAAATAATAATATTAAAAAAAAAAAAAAAAAGGAATAGAGCAAACTATCCTCTTTTTGCTAAACATGCACTCACACTCATAGACCTGATTCAATCCCCCTCTGAAACCATTTTACACTTTCTATTGAGGACACAGGCAGTCAAGGGCAAACAGCTTCCTCATTTAAGCTCTGACTTAAATGCTTAATTGTCCTGTCAGAACAATAGAGGACATAATATCTTGCTTTTCTGATCTGGGAGCATATGTAGATCCCAGCCTAGAGGAGCATTTTGCTCTTGGCTATTTAATTCATTCAAGTGGAATTAGTGTCCTTCAGTAAGACTTTTGTTTAGATGACTATTTTTCTCTGATAAATACTAGCAAAAACAAGGATATACATTTAAGCACAGTAAACCAGTTTAATCCTAAAAGCACAATGTGCTTTAGGGAAAATAATGAGGATGGAAATACACAAAACCACAAAATCTACCAGTTGGCTGTAACACACAATAGTGCCTGGTTTCTGATGACAGTCAGAAGGCAAGACTATATGGCACAGCTGTCACTGTACGGAAACAATTATCACCAGGGAAAAAAAATATAAAGTCTTAATTTAGTTTTCATCGTGGCTAATAAAACTAACATCATTGTACTAAAACACTGAAACAGCTTTGATGATCCTTAACAGACTCGGCTCCCCTTCAGCATGACATGGGAGCAGAGGAGCTCTGTCCTGAGAAGCCAGCATAGAGGCTGGTAAATCACATCCTTCCAGAGCACATTCCTGAACATCAGAACTCAGCTACCAGAGCTTCTAGGACAGTCCATAGCTTGGCTGTGACCTATGCAAGCCAGCAGTCTCTCTGTGTGCTGACAGGCTTCAGAAGTTACCATAGGTCAGGGATTTTTCCCTCCCAGTAGCTTGCATGCCTACCTGTGATTTGGGGAAATATGAATTTATCATACAGATGTGGATTGTTTGTCAGCTGGCCTCAGTGCCAGAGAATGGTGCCAGGTGTGTTTTGTTTACTATGAAAGATGTAAAAAATGCCTCCTAGTAACATAAGATCTTTAAAAAAGACCACTGCCAGGCACTTCTCCTTAGCTTTTTGATTTTCTCGTTTGCAGAATTGGCTATCTATATCAATATAGACATTTTTTAACAAATAACTCGGGGGTCTCTGTCACATGCAAACAACCTTCTTACAGAGGTGAGAACTCAGCAAAATTTTAGCCATGAAAGGGTGAAATAATTCTCTCTTCATATGCAATTTCCTTCTTGTGTATATGTGAGAGAAATACACACACACACATATATATATATCCCCAACTGCCCATAGGGAAAGTAGAAAGAAAACCAGACCATTGGTCTCTAATTGCTACAATCTCTTTGTAAGGTGCTTGCTTACTATGGTTAGGGAATGACACAAAAACCTCAACGTTTGAGACAGCTCCAGCTTGCCCACAAAAAGAGGGGAGATGTCTCAAACCACTTAACCAACATTAATCAAGCTTCTGATTGTTTCTGTGAAATGGCTGAATACAATCAAATTAAAATGACAAAAGAGAAGCACAAAAAGGTCAAGAAATGCTTCTAAAGCCTTGTAGCAAACCAATGACAAACACTGTAAATATACAGAAAAACAAATTGCCACTTTGCTCTAACCACTGGTTATAACTCCATCTAGGAATGGGATAAGACTGAAAATAGTAGATTTTTAGATGAATATTTTATAAACTAATATATTGTAAAATACTAAATGAATGCATCAAGTTGCTTTTGTACTTCCTTGCCTCAAGCAGTTTAGCACAAATAAAATTTGATGCTAATCAGTTCTAGCAGTTTTCACAGAATCTGGAAATCTATTATATCCTCTGGCTGCGGCTAAAAAATTTCTCAACAATTTCATTATTGATACTTGCAAAATATCTATTGTACATATAATTTTATCTTGCTGTTGACCTGCCATTTTTCTCTCTTGACCGAAACACATTTAACCTGGCACTGACAGAAAAATCACAGTTGAATTAAGAGGGATTTTTGCATAATGCAAGTATCTACTACCATGGAAATATACAGAGATATGAATGTTCTTTCTGTCTAAGAGAAGTTGAATTATGGGAAAAAAAAAAATGAATGATAATAATGATATTTTCCAGCCAATAACAAGGCAAGATGTTCAGGCACTAAACAGATATGTGCTTGTAATAAGCTACAAAAAACACTGTAAAATTAAATGGGATGTATTGGCAATGGGTTCCTTTTATAATTAAAAATGATTCAGAAAGTGAAAATATTATCTAGAACAAACATAAAACAAATCTGTTCATCTTAAGAAACAATTTCAAAATGTTTCAGTCTACTTCTCCCTACTAACAACATTTTTACTTCACACTTCACACAAGATTTTCCACAAATGTTTTAACCACAAAAAAAAATCATATCCCATTGCAAATCTCAAATGCTATACAGCAGAAAATGTTATTGACAAATGCAGTGTGACAGAGTGAACAGAAAATTGATAATATTTTAATCGGTGCAGAACATTTTTTTATTAATGAATGCCAATATGTTCGGTAAAATTCTGGAGACTGTTCTTTATATCTTATAAAGGAAATGGTAAAATTCTTCTCATTATGGAAAAGCCCTGCAGTCACATATCTGTGACTGCATTCTCTGATTCTCACATCACTCTGGAGCCTCTGGAGTCAGTAGTGCTCAAGAGGTGCAAAAATTTCTGTAGATATAAAGACAAGATCAGGATCTGCATATATTTCAGATTGCCTCGGAAAAGTACGTGTGTGCTCTCTGAAACCGTGTGGTAAAATGTTATTACATTTTACTCACGTCATATTCCCTCCAGTCATGAGGTGCACACTATTGCCACAATTAAATATATAGCTCCGTGTTTATGAAGTTCGGTGAGGTTAAGCTCAGTACAACTGCAATTCCCTCATTTCTGGGAGGCCTGTCTGGGTCTGGATCACAAGACAGCAGGAGCACCTCATGACAGCTGAATGTAACAAAAAACTTGCAATTGAGCCTAAAAAAACATCATCCAGGTTCAGCCCTGGTAGCTGCGCAAGGCTGTCAGCTGAAGATATCCCCTAAGCCCAGGAGGAGACAAGTGAACAGTCAAAGCAAATAAAAAAATGCTTGGGGAACTGATACATTCACTTCTAGATTTATTGAAAGAAACTCTCTCTTGCATTTGGATGGTTGCACATAAAGTGGGAAGAGTAACTCCAGGATGGCATTTGTACTATGTGCTTCTGAAGAAGTAAATGTGTATGAAATGTATAAGGCAAATGTGCATAAAGTAAATATTAGTCCCTCCAGACAGCACCTATTAAAATGGATTGCAGTGGTGGAACAAGAAGAGAATTTGACCAAGAAGAGGAAATAAGCATTTTATTCTTGGAAAAAGAGAAGAAAATGTAAGGCAAGGCAAAAGGGAAGACAAGGCAAAAGGAAAAACAAGGCAAGGGGAAAAAAAAAAAAAAAAAGGAAAGAAACAAAATTGTCAATGACCATTTGGGCTTTATATACACCTACATCAATATATACATGAAAGCTTCAGATCTCAATTCACCAAGCATACTTTTCACCCATTTCAATTCACATGCAAGCCATCGTCCCTAGGCTGCTCTCAGCGTGACATTGGCTGGAAGTGTGAAGGTGACAGATGGAGTGTACCAAGGAGTTCAGAAATAGCGTAAAGCTTTTAGATGATAGGAAAATAGCATAAATAAATGTCTCTCTTCTTTCCAGCAGATTCTAACCACTGATATGTGTTAGTCAGACAGTAATACTGCATCCAGTTCAAGGGTCCCCAACACAGAACAGATGTGGACCTGTTGCAGAAGGTCCAGAGGAGGGGCACAAAAATTATCAAAGGGCTGGAGCACCATTCCTATGAAGAAAAGATGAGTGAGCTGGGGTTGTTTAACCTGGGGAAGAGAAGGCTACAGGAACACCTTACTGTTTCAATACTTAAATACTTTCAATACTTAAAGGGGGCTTATTAGAAAGATGGAGAGAGACTTTTTACCAGGGCTTGTAGTGATTGAACAAGAGGTAATGGCTTTAAATTGAAAGAGGGTATATTTAAGAAGAAATTTTTCATTATGAGTGTGAAGAGGCACTGGAATAGGTTGCCCAGAGAAGTTATGGATGGCCTCTCCTTGGAAGTGTTCAAAGTCAGGTTGGATTGGGTTTTGAGTAACCAGGTATAGTGGAAGATGTCCAAGCCCACAACAGAGGGTTTGGACTAGATGGTTTTTAAAGGTCTTTTTCAGCCCAGATCACTCTATAATAAGTACAAGCTTTGTATACAGGGAACATGAAGTGAGATGAGTTATAGACTTTGGCTCTCCAGGACAAGTTTTGAGGGACTGGGAACCACCCAAATGCTTATAAACTTCAAACAAAGAAGCTAAAGGATAGCATTTGGCTGTGCCTGAGCATCCTACAGGAAACCAAAATTTTAGTATGCCAAACCCAGGGAAGGGGGTAAGAGCAAGATGTTCCTCTTGAATGATCCAGTCAATAGAAAAGTTGCCTTTGCACAAATGAGAGTTGTCCAGCCAGGCCCTCAATAGATCCTACCAGCCAAACACAAACCATTTTGGCAGCAGGACTTCCAGACTGGCAAAAACATCAACCAAATAATGTCACCTTCCATTACCCAGAGGAAGGAGCAACTCCTCGTCCACCAGAGGAGAGGCTGGCCCATGTCTATCTGTTCTATTTCCACAGTCACTCCAATGGGAAATGCTAAAAACTGTCAAAGCGCTGAAGGCACCAAGAAGCTCTGCAACATCCTCCCTTCCCCAGCTCTGGATTTGGCTGCATGTGTCCAAGGTCAGCTCTGATAGGGTGCAAATATGGGGTGAATCAGCCCGGAAAAACAGCTAAGCTGTGAGAATGATCTGTGGGAAGTCTCATAGGTACCTCTGTCTCCCTTCCTCACTCAACAGCTACCTTTCAGTTCAGGCCCTTGCCCTTGGTCCCTGCCTGAGCTATCCTGTTGGCCTTCTACCTTGCTGACCATGACCTTGTGTTGCCCAACCTGACTTCCTGGCTGATTTTACACTTCATCACTATGGATTTGTCTGGACTGTTGGCTGAACCTCATCAGATGGCCAGACCTGTTTTGTTCTCATTTGGGTGAGGCTGTGTTACCAGTACCTATAACCACTGCCTTTCTCACCTTGCTGTCCCTTCAGCTTCTGTCTCAGCTTCCCCTGTGAAGCAGCCCATTCTTGATGCTCTCTGACAAAACCAACTCTCAAAATGAGGAGCCAGCAACTTCAGCTGGGAACAATCTGTCCTGAGATCTACAGAGAATTGTTTGAGTGGGTAGTTACTGGTAGCTAACACATTCCTTCTGTGCTTTCCTCTGAAGGTCTTCTCCAACCATGTTTTCAGCAAGATCAGTTCCAAGTTCTGAAAGCTCAATAAACAATTCTTTTGCACAATCCTCATTGCATCAAGCACCAGAATAACATAAAGCAAAATGCAATCTCCTTAAAGAAATCAAGGAATAAGATTCACTTCCAAATAGTTAATTTCTTGAACAAGTGTTTCCAGTTTGCAAAGTATCTCTGACAGGTCTAAAACAAACAGAAGATGAAATTTAATCTGTCCAATTTTGGCCCTTAATGTTTCAGACCAATTAAGGGCAGGGAAAAAAAAATGCTGCTAGGTGGTGATGTCTCATGGATATTCACAAAATGACAGAGAAGAGGAATTGAAGGTGATCCATTTGGCCAGCAGAAAGGCTATAGATCAAGGTCATTTTTTGTGGTGCCCTCCTTCCTTTCTTCTCATGAGAACACTTAGATAAAAGGATACCATGACTATCAATCAGCTTATGCTATCCACCAGATCATCAGATGGGACTATTGACCTGTATGTTTTATGTTGTAAAATCAATAAAAGAAAAAAAAAAAAATAAGAAAGAAAAATAGCAGCATAAAAATCTAAACTGCTGAGCATAGTATTTCTCAAGTTATCTTTGTTTGTGTATTCCCATTGAGTGATATAATATACTTCTCACGATTTTACCACAGATTAAAATTTCACTGGATAACAATGTTCTCAAGAAATATGTAGTCCTGACATTTAGGAACCTCAGAGTAGATATTAAAACAATACTGAACTTCAAATTGCAGGTTCAACTTCCTGAGTAGAACTACTAGACATAAAAATGGATGAATCACATTCATCCTGGATATAATGAAAATAGGCATTTTTACAAAGGTCCTGATGCTCCGCGGTGGAGTAGTTGGGTCTGCATCGGCTGAGAATCTCAGCTCATGTCTTTGGTCTGAGTACAACCCAAACTGGATTATACTTCTACATTTCTGGCGAAGGACCTTTCTATTGTCCATGGTTAGTGCCACTAAATCAGGGCCTTATCCAGAAGGCTTTACTCAAAGCCTTCTGACAAAGATAACAGAGCTACTTCTGAGAGGAAGGTGTAAAAACAGACATCAGATGCAGGTCCAATATGAGACACTAAAGGGTATCATTTGTCATTTTTTACATTATTAAGAATATTTGTGCAGGATCTATAATTAAAACTAAAAGAGATGTCTCCTCTTTTTGCCAGCAGCTGTGTTACATCAATTAAATGGGTAAATAAGATCTTTCCCCAGAGGGGATATCACATGACCCTCTATTGATTAAGACTGCAGTAGAACGTTATTTGCAATCTTATTGCATAATGGAAATCAGGAGGTACCTGTCATGGTTTCAGAAGACAAATTGCTGGTATCTTAGACAATTCATAGGCCTCTTTCCTTCTTGCTGCTCTTAATTCACAGTTAAAGCATGTCGTACGAGCCTTAAATTCTTAAATCAGCCTACTGCACTGTATTCAACTCAAGTCTGGGTGTAAACATTAGTCTGTGTGGCCCTGTATTATGATGGATATTTAAGTGACCGTTCCACCTATCATTACTTCAGAACCATGCATTATTTAACAGGGTGACAAAACTTAAATAAATAAATAAATAAATAGATAAAGCAGATGTGAGCAGATGTGAAATTAAAAATATATACTTCCTGCAGCATGCATGATTATTCCTGGGAAGGGCAAGCCTTCCCCACCAGACACAGATCCAGAGGTGATCCCCATATAGGATATTTTTAAGACTTGGTTCAATTTTGTATACTTGATTTTCATAAGGAAACCAAACCATACAGATGGAACAAGTCCACTAGTCTCAAACATGTGCAGTAACTGCAGCCAGGCATCAGTTTTGAGACTGTAATGAATACCTGACCACAACCCAGCAGACATTTTGCTCCTCCACTGAACTATAAATCCATCATTACGCCCTTTGTGGAAGAATCAGAGGGAAGGATAGAAATCTCCTTTTAAATGACTGAAATATTCCTTGCCAGTTTGAGAAACCTTCAAAACAAGACAATCTTTCCTTACTTCTATTCAAACTTTCACTCACAGAGAACAGCAGCAACGCTTTTCAAAATCAGTAACAACATTATTTAACATTACCAGAAGTCTGACCTCCAGTGGAGTTTGACTCCACTGAAGTCAAAGAAATGGCTTTCAGTGGTTGTGAAGTTGTAGGACATTAGGCAAGATTTCTGAATGGAAGGAATCAGTCTGAACAACAGTGGGCAGTAGGACAAAATAGATTCAGTGAAAAGGTTAGTCATTCTGTGCACAGAAAAAAAGTGCTCAGTTTACCATAATCTATTTACCACTGCCCAAGATTAAAAATCAAATGTTCGCTGCCTGATCTGATGATTGATTAGAATGTGTTCATCTTCCCATCTAAGTTAACAAGTTTAAAAGTGACAGGTTTACTTTGCCATCATTTATAAGAGCAGAGTTTAATAAAGTACATGGAAAGAAATGAACAGTATACCAGTAGAACTGTTGGGCAAAAGTAATCTCTCACAAAGTTATATCAGAGTCTGGAAAAAATTACTACCTTGTGAAAAATATGGGGGAGTTTAAGATTTCAAGGGAATCAAAGATATTTCTGTACACTGCGTTTGGCTAGACATGCACATCATTAGCACTGGATTATTACTGGCATATCTTCCTATTTAGGGAAATTATCTGTTCTTTCTACAAATGGATTTGTGTTTAAACCTCATATTTCATTCTCCTAGAAATCTGCAAAATAAATCTCAACCTGATCTTGATGAGCATAAACAATCAATGTGGAGGAAATGTGAGTAGCAAATAAACAAAAACACAAGTCAATAAAGAACTAAAATCTGCTCTGGTTGCTCAGAACTTCAAAGAAGCATTTGGCACTTTAAATTAGGGCCTGAAATCATTGGTTTTTCTTTCCTTTTTTTTTTTTTTTTTCTTTTTTCCTTTTCTTTTTTGCTTTGAAAGGGCAAACCACTCTTTTCAGATTTCAGTCCCTTTGTTTTCTGAAAGTAAGGCAACACAATCACCTCATTTATTTCCTTTTGCTTACAATTCAAAAGAAAAATAGAAAATGTTCCTTACCTTAAAAAGTCTTAAAATATTTGCAACCATAATGGACACAGAACTTGCTGCAGCACCTATCACACCTGATATCTTGTCTGGCTTAGTGAAAATAGGTGGATCGCCGTTAGCACACTTCACATCTGAGCCATCTTTTTCTATCAACGCTTGCACAAATGTTAAGGATTGCTCCAATGCATAAGTGTCCCTGGAACAAGTATCAAGGATCCGGACACCTAAGGTGATATTGGCAAGAAGATCAGGGTCTTTATTAATCTGATCAATTGCATATAGCATTGCCTCTAGTCTGTGGATCCCTTTTTCCTTCTTGAGCTCCCCACAAGGCACCCCTCTATCCCCTTTTGCATGGACAGGGAACAGTCCTCCCAAGATGATGTCCCCATCCAGTCGGATGGAGTGAGCATATTCCTGGCCATGAGTTCTTTGCATCAGGGTGAGAATCCAGTAGAATTTGGCTGTTAACAGGAAGAAACAATGGCAGGAAACTAATCGTTTTCCTTCGTATACCATTTTCTCTGAAGACGTTGTTGCTAGCCAGTATCCAGATTTTCTTCTTGCTAAAGGATGAGGTTGACCATTTGAAACTGCAGTTTCTGGAGGCTACCATCAGTGCCCAGTAAGTAATATAGAACCATATGGAAGGTAGAAAAAGGATCTCAAAAGTACATAAAACGCGTTTTACAAAAGATGTCCACTGATGTCAAGGGTTGATCAGCTTTTCAGAGGTGGTTTCCAACTGCTTCTAACTGATGGTAAAGAATAGGGTAGTATCTCTGGTTCTGATGCTATGAGGAGGTCAGTAACTCATGTCCTTCTATTTTGCACTGTAGCTGAGGTACTTCTGGAAAAAAAAAATAAAATAAAAAGAAAAAAGAAAACAGTAAGAATTATTTAGTTCAGCAGTTTTATACCTGTCACACAGTGTATTTATTTTTGAATATGAGTTACTTTGGCGAGGTTTTACTTTTGATGTTCTGTAAGGGAGTAATTCTTGGCCTTCTGTGAATTTGAACACCTGGCTGCACCGTACTACAAGCCGAGAAATTGATGATACCAGCAGATCAAAAGCCAAGTCAGGGCAACTACGTTTAGCTTAATGTTCAGAGCCTGACGAGTAATTCCTATTTACCTTGCATTGCATGACATCCAAAAACATATTTGATCCGTAACATATTGTATTTTCTGTTTTGCTGTATCATTCTGTTCCAGCCCACAGAAGTGCAATAGCTCCTAACACTTGCACTCCCTGAGAGGCTCCGCTTGCGACAATGGAGTAATCAGGGCTCCTGAATTTAAGTATGCTCTTCAACTGCTGCAGTCCAAGCATGTTCATTTGGATATTAAACTGATTACTTCTCCAGTGGAATTCACTATTTTCCAGGTTCACTATATATATGAAATACCCTCCCAATCATTTCAAAAGCTAAATTATATTTATGAAAAGGTAGTTGGTTTCTTCAGAAAAAAAAAAAAAAAAAAAAAAAAAAAAAAAAGCACAATAGCACAATGTATTCTGCTAGGAAAAGAGCTGAACATCCAGTATTCCTTTTCTCACATTTTACTTGATCTGAGGTCCAGCATTAGCAGGGTATCTATTCTCTGCTTGCATTTGGACCACAAAAAACAAGAATGATGTTCTGCCCCCACTGACATCTGGAAAAGTCCCACTGATTTTAATGAGACCAGGATTTCATCCTACATTTCTAAGTACGTGACTGACACTGTTATAAAAATCTGTTACAAAAATTGCCACCACTTTAATTCTCAAGTGAGTGGCATTTGTTTATTTCAATATTTAACAAAATTACTTTTGCCTGAATGATATATTTTTTTTGATCTCTGAGGAGCTGAAAGAGAGAGAATTAATTTCACCTAATATTAGATGGGCACACTTTGGGCAGCCACATCTGAGGCAGTCTCTCTAGACACCTGTTACAGGTTATAGAGAGCAGAGGACACTCTATGGTGAAATTCACTCGGCCTTTTTTAAATTAAAAAAAAAAAAGTATGAAGAAATTAATCACACTGAACAACAGTCTACTCTGTAGATATGTACTTTGTCCCAAGTGATCCAACAGTTTTCTACCAAAATATCATCAAATTGGAAGAGATTTGATCTACTTATACTGTATTTCAAAGACATTTTCAATTATTTTCCACAAGATGTTGAAATATTTTGAGCTATCAAATCTCAAAATGTGGTTTGATAAGGTTTGAAACTGATCATCTGCTTTAATTTATTTTATTTTTTTTTCCCCAAATGATAATACTAAGTTCATAAAACTAGAAAACAGTTTTAAAATAGAGTCTATTTGAAAAGCTGAGAAAAGTATTCACAATGGAAAGTCTTCTATATTTAATGAGAAGGTATCTCACAGTGATCTGGTAACAGAGCAATGACTTGAAAATGAAACGTTTAATTGGTGTGAATAAAATCATTGCAATTGGGAACAGAAAAAGACTTTCATTACTTCTTATTATTTAATTTTGCTTGAATTTGGCTCAGGGTTAGATCTAAAAAAAAAAAAATGTCTGTGCTGTTTCATGTGATAATCCTGTTATTCTTCATCAGCTCCTTTTGGGCACATAGTTTACAAATCTGTCCAGGCTTCAGCCTTGGGAGCCAAACTCAGCATCAGTAACAAATAGAGGAACTTGAGGAATATCACTCCTTCCCATGAGCTGATCTAGTCCCATGGGGTGCTGCCTGAGGACAGAATATGGCCCACACCAGAGAGAAAAGATCACAAGAAGTATTAACTAGCCACAAGTGGCTGTTGACTTCATTGCCACAGTAGATAGACACAGCTAGAGGTTTCAAAACGGCACCAAGTGAAAGTTGCAGCTGCACCTAAATCAGACACAATTTCCTTTCTGGTTCCACAGTGAGCACCCAGCTCTTCAGAGTACGTGGGTCTGTGCAGTCCCACCAGGGAGCGATCCCTTGAGGCAATAGAAGATGACTGCTCTTATTTAACACTGTACGCTGAACAAGAACACACCACTCAGAAAGTGAAAATGTTCATGAAGGAAAAAATGTTGCTTTTTCTCTTGCTTAGTCTCAGGTCAATCTCTTACAGCCAAAGAATGCTCCAAAATTAAAGCAACTGTCAGTCTTCATAAAAACCAACAGTGATGAATTCAGCTATTGCAATCCCAATGCCAACAACACTGGAGAAGCTAAAGTGAGCACAGCACCTTGACTCCAATACCTTATCTGGAACAGAATGAAATTTAAATGAATTGATAATTAGCATTTTTTCAACATCGCAGTCTGCATAAGCATTAATTGCTCAGCCTTAGCTCGCCTGTTTTCCTGAAATAAAAATGCATGTTTCTTTGCTGCAAGTGTCCACAGCTCATCTGTCTATAAAACGGAAATAAAATTTTAAAATGTTCTATTTAAAAATTTAAGACCTTTTAGTCTTCTTTTTTTTATGTTACCTAAGAAATAAAAGCTTTTATTACACTGCCTAATTTATTCATGCCACACTGCTTTTCACATATTGATTAACGTCAACTTTTACAGAATGTTATAAGCCTGTGTAGCTAAGGAGAAAGCATGTCAGCTAAATGAATTCCATTTTTATCAATGAATTTTAGTGGTAAAGCAAGGGCTGCTAGGCTATAAAGTCTGAATGAGTTTGCCTCATGTTCAGAGATTTCATTTGAAGTAAAATTCTGTCCTTTTCAGATTGACCATAAAAGTTTGAATTAATGCAAATATATTCACAATTTACCAGGTTCCCCTCTGTAGTAGCTACTGTTCACTGGGAACATGAGTTCAGAGAAGAAATTCACACATTTCCTCAGCACAGTTCAAGAGTAACTGCAGCACAAAGCCTCTCCCCAGTCACCTTGAAATATATGCTTCTCTTGGTTTTAATTCATTAAAAATATCTGGTACTATCAGAACATATTGCTATTTTTAAAAGTCAGCATTTCAGCACAGACCTCCACTCCTTCTGCTAGAATGTATATTTATTTTTAAACCGAAGGAGGTGGGGTACTGCAAGACGGGAACGTGGAAACTTCTGCTTGTGGTGTCTGGTTCTGCAATTACTTCCTTCGTAAAAGCATGCAGCATTATGAGACATTTGGTACACAAGGTTGGGCACCCCAGTGCCGTGATGCCAGAGCCAGTGCACCAGCACGTGTAGGGAGCCATCACTCCTCCACCCACAGACTCACAGCCCTTGCTGTGAGGTGGGCTCCTTTCAGGTCTTCAAATTTAAAAACAGATCTAAAAAGTGAGCTGAAAGTGATGGATACGTAAAGAAATAAATATAGGCAGGGTCTTTATTTTGGTAACAATGCTCCCGAAAGGTGACCTACAGTTAACACTGGAGTTGTGGCTGAAATCACAGAAATATTTCGTATCACCTGGAAATGTTGTTTTTAAAAAAATCTCTCAATTACAGACAGCCACAGGAGCAATGAGTATTCTCTGCATCTTAAGCAGGAAAACATGTTCACTGAACCTCATGGAACATTTTTAAATTGGCGTTGCCAGCCAGACACACATGAACCTTCACTGAGAGACCCAAAACAAACATACAAACAAACAAAAAATTTGTTCGGTGGTGGGAAAAACGTTTATAAAATAAGTATTTGCAATTTTGTTTGAGGCCAAAAAATATATTTGTCATTACATTTGAGGCACAGCTGGCACGTTACTAAAATGAAATGAAATTGATTTTCTGTGAATTAGAAGAGGAGAAGCTTGAGGGAGAAGACATGTTTCTACACCCAAAAACCAGTCAGATGTCCAGTCAAGTGAATGAAAGCAAAAGGACAGCATCTTCCATTCTGAAGTTTAACAAGAAAAATAAATGCAAATATGTTATTACTCTGGCTCCCTACTACTGATACTACTTCTGAACTATCTGATAAAAATTGCCTGGCTAACATTCCTTTTAGTGTTCATAAAAGTTGCCTCTTTCTCCTGCAAGGCACTCGGCAATGAACAAATAGCTGAATTTCAGCACAGAGTGGGTAAAGAGTTGCCACCTGCGTACAGTAACCTGACACATATAGAAGATTAATAGGGTTTGCTGACAACAGAAGGGATTTCGGAAAACCTTAGGCCTTGACACTGCAACTCCTAACTTGCAGGAGAATTCTTCACTGATGTAAGTAGTCTTATCTACCTCAGCTCTTCTGCAATGATTTGCTGTGCCCCTGCCACAGAGGTAACCTTTACACAATAATCAGGACTTCAAGGCAAGTCACCCCCAGCATCTTGTTTACGGGAATGATTTCTTCCCAGAGCACCATGAGAGAAATGTCTCCACTCACTCTGATCAGCCTCTTTTCAAATACCCCAGAGCCCCCATCTTCTTCTGCCTGCAAATATCCATCCTTCAAACAAGCTCCCCTGCTAAAGCAGCACAGGTCCTTCTGCCAGGGCGAGACTAATAGGAGCTTCCAATTTTTTTGGAAAGGAAACAGCATCAAATATTTTCCTCTGCCCTTGCCTGGTCTCACAGCTGAATAAACCCCATCAATATTAACACCTTCAGAGTTGCTTTCACCTCCACTCTGCCAAGCAATCATCAAGGAGATTCTCCCAGGCACCCTGCGAGAGCTTCCTCTGCTGGTTTTCTTCGCATTTTGCCCTTTTCCCACCAGACCCCAGCTCCCCAGAGCAGGCTCAGGGAGCTCTGCCCGGTGCCCCTGGAGGGGCTCTGCCCAGAGAAGCGACAGCATTCCGGGACACCCCATAACACCCCCTTTACCCCCCCCCTCCGTGCTCCCCTTGCTCGCTCCGCCGCCCTCCCTGGCGGGGTGGGGGCAGGCAGCAGCAGCCCCCCGGCCACGCACCCGCTTTCCGTGCGGCTCCTCTGTGCTCTCCCGGCTGCCCTTCGGCTCCCGGCACCCCGGGGACGAAGGGACACGGGACCCGAGGCGGTCCCGCCGGGCTTGGGGCAGGAGGGGGGGCACCGGGAGCACCCCCGGGGCTGGCCGAGCCTCCTCTCCCTTAGCATCGCCCATCACCGCGGCGTTTCTCCCTTGAAGGGAGCCCCCTATTGTTCTCCACTTTACTTAGCCGAGCTATCTATTTATTTATTAATTTATTTATTTATTTTTTTTATTCCCCCTCCCTACCCCAGCTGGCGTCTGTCGTTGAGGGATTCCGGCACAGCCTCGCCGCTGCTCCCCCCGGGGCCTCGCTGCCCGCAGGCTTGCAAATGGTAATAATAATAAAATTAGAATAATAATAATAAAAAAATCAAAACCAACCGTCGCCTTTTAGTCAGAGCCGCCGGTGGTTCCTTCCTCTCCTTGCATCTACCGGTCAGCTTCACAATGCGCCTTCAATGAAACCCTAAATCTCTTAATGAATCCCCGGTCCCGGAGGTCGGGAGCTTGCAAACTCCGACGTGCACCCTCCGGCTTTGCATGCACTTCAGATCACCCACCGATCGATGAGTTGAGTTGTGGGGGGGAGGGGGGGGTTGGCTGTGGGTTTTGTTGTTGTTCGGGGCTTTGCCCGTGCCGTGCATGCACCTGCTGGGTCCCCGCAACAAGCACATGCCGGCGCTGGGGATGCCGCTCCCCGCCGGGGGACACCACGGACCCCTCGCCGCGGGACCGGTGACGCTTCTCGCCCCCTTCCCCGGGCTGGGGGGGACCCCAGAGCCCGGCCGGGTTCCCCCTTCCCCTCCCCACCCCAAGGGAGCTCGGAGCCGAGAGAGAAGTTGGAGCCCCCTGGTGCCCCCGGCTGGAGAACCCCGACCAAGACGAGGGGAGGGGGGAGATGGCGGGGAACCCCCAGCCCCCTCCCCGCGGGGGTGGGAGAGGACCCGCTTAAGGAGGCAGGGGGGGGAGATGCCGCTCTTGGGAGCACCCCCATCCTCCCTCTTTGCTCGCTGCTATGACGGCACCGTGCCCGGGATCTCTTTCGGTAGAGCTGATAGGGGGAGGCTATCGACAATAAAAATGATAAATAATTAAAACACATACACAAATAATAATAATAATAATGCAACACAAAAACCTCCGGCGCCAGAAAGCAGGCGGAGTGGCTTGCCTTGCCCCAAAACGTTAAGTGAGGCAAAACTTGCATTATTCGTGGAGTCCGCTCGCCTTAAAATAAGACCTGCAGGAGACACACACCCCGCACACACACACAAATACCTTGCTGGAAAAGAGTTGCATATCCGTGTTACTGTAGAGGTCACTGGAATTAATACTGGGCGCCGATCGGGAATAGCATGAGGTAATTTCGGTACAACCCTCGTCTCAAATCGCTTCTGCCGGTAGCGTCAGCTTCATGTGCAGCTCAGCCTGGGACAGGTAGCCAGGAGAGCGATTTCAGTGGTGCTGCATAACACTCGCGATCAGCCAAGCCGAACCCTCTCCACTGTCTCCTTCCTTATTCCTCCTCCCATTCCTTTTAAAAAAAAAAAAAAAAAAAAAAAAAAAAAAAAACTTTTTGGGACCGGTGGCTCAGCCCCCGTGACGATCTCCACCCTCCGCCGCCGCTCAATTGCAGCGGCAGACCCACGCCGTGCCGAGCCGGGGAAAAGAGAACGCCCCCCGACCCCCACCCCGCAGTGGCACGGCTCGGCACGGCTCGGCACGGTTTGGCACGGCTTGGCACGGCTCAGCACGGCTTGGCACGGCTTGGCACGGTTTAGCACGGCTTGGCACGGCTCGGCTCGGCACGCCGCTGCCTTCTCTCACCGCGGCTCCTGCGGGGCAGTGCAGGGCGCGGTGGGGTGGGCACGGCACGGCTCGGCGCCGCACTTGTAGCTGTTCTCGGTGCTGAAGGCAGCGGCTCTCCCCGGGCCGGCTCGGAGCATCTTCCACCCCAACCCCGGCCCGTCGAGAGCTGGGGCTCCCCCAGTCGCCCCCCCATCCCCACCCCCGGTACCCTCAGAGAGGCTTTGCCCGAGGGGTTCTCGAGCAATTTTCGGAAGGGGGCTGTCAACACGGAGGTGTGGCTTCCCCATACGCCCCCCGCCCCGTCCCCCCGCCCCGGCATGCGGTGTCCCCGCACCTTTCTCCCCATCTCCGGCTTCTCACGGGGGTGCCCCTCTCCCCCATGGGCACTGGGCAGGATTCAGTACCGCGGGGCCGGGGCCACCCCGCGGGGCGTGGGAGCGTTTTGCCGGGTCTCTCTGGAAGTTTGCATCACCCACCCCCAAAAAAATAATAAATCCCGCAGGCTCCGTGGGCGCGGGGTCGCTCCGCCCGGGGCCGCTCCCGGCCCGCAGCGCCCGGCGCAGCCTCGGTGCGAAGGTTCCACCTCGAGGGCAGCGCCCGCAACTGCAGCCGCACGGCTCCGCTCGGCTCGGCTCGGCACCGGGCTGCTGCAACGGGAAAATGCTCCGCACACGGCTGTCTGCCTGAGCAGGGTGGCTTAGCAAGCTCCTGACAGCGAGCCGGTCGTTTCCAGCTTCCCGTTCCACGCTAGTCCAAAGATTTTTTTCCTTAATAAGTGATGTTTTTCTTTGCTTTGCCCCAAATTGTCTTGCTTACTTGGAACGTCAGTGATGGGAGGAGGAAGAATCCCAAGTGTGCTCTGCTATATCCATCCAGCGCTGCCATGATCGCCTTTGTTATATAGTTCTGCCTGAATTTATGCAGTAAAAGTCTTGCCCCAGGCAAGCCACGGGACTCTGACAATATCCGATGAGTCTTTCAATCCTGTAACTTCTCTTTTGGAGAAGATCTTTTAGTATTGGTCAATGACACTGGGAAACTGGCCAGGTCTCAGACAGAATTTATTAACTCATGTTTGCATTTGTTTGTTTTTTTTTCTTTAGACCTTCCATGAAAGTAGACTGACAAGCTCTGATTTCAGTTAAGCTATTACAGAAATATGAAATATAGTCACATGGGTAAACCCCGATGTTCAGCCATAAGCAAAAGTCTTAGAGATCCTCCTTAACCCCCATCAGGAAAAGAAGCCACACATGAATTATCTGTACTGTAGGGCAGACTCCAGCAGCTTCAAAGAAAGTTCATCAAATCTAATGGATGTTCTTCTTGAGCTTTTGTGTAAATCTTGCAGCTGGAGATGCAGGTTCAGGTCAAAAGACTAGGATAAGGCAACTTCTGCTGTGTTTCTGGCCTGATCGCTGGCCTGGATGTGATCTGTTGCATCTCGCTATCTCTCCCAGCCACATCTTTTCCAGAGCACAATTTTGGGCGCATAGGGACTATATCTTATTCTGTATGTTTACAGCAAGTAGCATAAAGACTGTTAGGCAGGAGTATGATAAATAAAACCATAACCAAAGAGATGAATGCTGTGTTTTGACTAAATACAAGCAGAGAAGATAAATATTTTGGGGGCGGTCAGGAAGGAGGGAAGGAAAGAATGAGAAGCTTTGCAAGAAAACGGTCACATTTCCTGAGGATAAATGGCAGAAAAGACAGGCAATATACATCCATCATTCCTTGAGTAAGATCCCTTTGATTCAAGCCCAATGGCAGTTAATGGCAGCTTGTACAGAGCACTTATGTAAGGACTGGTGCCATCTACTACCTGCACAACTAACTCAGGCTGGAAGAAAACCAGTTCTGGACACCAAGCTATCACAAAGAAGCTCTTAAATGACCTTTATTTGAGTGAGAAGGCCTGATTCTCGGAGGAAGCATCTTACATGTTAGGTCACGGGCATGGATTAAAGGCAATACTAAAATGTCAGGACCACTGAGACATGGCCTGAGAGACTTCAGTTTGAATTACTGTGTAGAATAAATGCTTGCTGTAAATATCTCTTCAAAGCTAAGCAAGAACAAATGCACCAGTCCTTCTCCGTGCCTCCCTTTCTCCAACAGAAAAGACATCGTACTGACCTGTATCCAAGCAGTGATTTTGGCTGAGCAATTTGTGTTGGAACAGCATCACTCCACAACTGCACTCACAGATTTTAATGACATTCAAATGGGGCTGATTTTTGTAGCTTTGAAATAGTGTGAAGTAAGGCACTCTGAGTTCTAGGGCTGGGTTTTTGTGTGTTGTATTTTTTTTCCTATCCAAGTGACAGAAATGCAGCTTTTGGAGTTATTCAAACACAGGAATGAAACCTACTGAGGCAATAAAACCACTTGAATAATCACTTTTAGGCAAAGGTATGCTGATTAATAGCCATTAGGGAATACAGAGCCATAAAGCCAGTGACTTCCACTTAAGTGATGGTGGATGCTGGGTTCTGAGTTGTAAGATGTTTTGGAGTATGGGTATTGGAATTTTTCAAGAAAACATAATCACTAAAAAAAGAATTGTGCATACATGTCTTCTGTGCATTTCTCTAAGGCTAATATTTCTTCACAAAATGTATTACATGGTGAAAAAATAAAAGTGAGAGAAAAGGCATTTCATGGTAGTAACTATGACAAAAAAGTGTTATCTGGAGGCCAAAGAAAGTGTGCAATCATCTGTAAAATAGAACATACCTTTGGAGGGCCCAAATTGTGACTTATTTCAAATAAACTTTTCAGCAGCGAGCAAGGGATGTCAAAGCTTAAACTATAAAAAAAGAAGCTAGCCATCACATAAGAAAGCTAGCACTCTTTCCAGGGAAGATATTTTCAGAATTTGAATATTTTTAGTATCTAATTTCCAAATGTGTCTAACGAACTCCAATGTGCTGGAAGATGTAGCAGTTGGAAACCATCACTCTGCCAGCAGGAGCGGCACCAGCACACCATGCTGTAGATGGGGGGGGGATGAATCGCTTACATGGAGGGGGCAGCAGGAGCCGGCGGCTCTGCAGGGAGGGCATGCCAGGGGGACTATTGCAGGCAGGGGTAGAAATCCTGGAAGAGAAATGTACTCCCACAGCAGCCCAATGACGGAGCAGAGCAGGTCTGGTGGGAGAAAACGGGGCCAGCACAGCCCAGTGATTGCCAGAGCAGGCTGCCGTGGTGAGGCAGGCCTGAGGTCAAGCTGGGAAGTCAAGCTGCAGGATCAGGATCTTTATCAGAGGTTTATGGTAAAACACATGGCCACAGCAGCTCAGGAAACGGCAAAGAATGGGGGGCAGAGCTTAATAAAGCCCCCAGGTGATGTTGGGGATCCCCTTACAGCCTTCTCATAAAGCCCTCTCCTCAGCAGCCTGAGCCAAGGGCAGGTCCTAACAGTCCTTGAGCACAGGCAGCCAAACCCACAGGAGAGGGCAGGGCTCTTGGGCCTGACGTATATCCTTGTCGAAGTCTGTGTCATCTGCTCTTTTATCGCCCTTTTCTGCATTGAGCTAGAGGACCACAGTGACACATCTGTCCTAAAGACTGGCATAAAGCTTGATAAATTTTCTTAATGCACAACAATGTGATTGAAATCTGAAGGAGACGCATCCAGAAGCTAGAGGTGGTGGACCAATACTAAATTTAAGTGAAGGATATAGTATATTTATGAATCAACTGCCGTGTTTCCAAAATACGAGTGGATGATGAGCCTGCAAAATCTTCTCCCACGCAAGTCAGAACACTGAAGTCAGCAGAGACAGTTGTGAAGCAATGTAATATTTGCTAAAGAGAAGAGAGACTCAGTCCTAATTAACTAAAAATTACAACGCCCACAGAGGGAGTTATGCATTGTTATACCTTTGTAATGGGGACAGTCTCCACTAGCATGTCCTCTAAGATAATGACTGTGTGGTTTTATGTCTATACTTAATAAACCGTCTACATAGGTACTAAGTTCTCAGCTTCTAAAAACTTAGTCTTTCATTTTGTCCTTCACTAATGGAAAAATAAAACCATGTTCATTCTAGACCACTTTACTAAAAATGATAAAAAGCTATAGATAGTGATTACTTTACCAGCCTTTGAAACCCTGACATCTTTGAGGTGAGGTACAAAAAGGTTTATAAATCAGGATGTAAAGCCACATTACCTTTTCAACATGTGAGCCATAACTTTCCCTCTTAAACGACAACAGATGGACATAGCTATTTTACATGAAAAAAATCTTTGCATTTCTGTACCCTTCCAAAGAAG
Organism: Aythya fuligula; assembly: GCF_009819795.1. Classification (NCBI taxonomy): domain Eukaryota; kingdom Metazoa; phylum Chordata; class Aves; order Anseriformes; family Anatidae; genus Aythya; species Aythya fuligula. The sequence continues at coordinate 22,003,735 of NC_045559.1, read as the reverse complement.
TTATTTGCATAAATGTCATTTGCCAAATGACAAGTGGAGCTGATCATGCTCTGCCTTGTTCCAGCCACTTTGTAGGCTGTTGGCAAAATCATCTGAGGTTAGCAGCGCATGGAAATAGCTAATCTTCAGGTCCGGTGTAGCCATCATTTTTGTGGACAGCAGAATTCTTCAGAAGACCGTTTTCTAAACTAAGTGCATGAAATGACCTGCATACTCCCTAGATGAAAAAAAGTACTCAAGGTTTGATATAAGGATAACTCCTTTCTACTTTTAATACTGCCTATTAGACAGGAAGAAAACAAACCATTAATCCATCGTCTGGAGTTCAAGGCATTGCATTGCAAAGCCAAACATTTCTTTTCAAGGCTTGTTGCGGAAGCAATACAATTGCAGAACTAGGAGTCATCAAAATTGTGAACAAAGACTCACATGAAGTAACAAAATACTTTGCTTAAATGTGATTTCAAGTTTAAATGCTAAGAAACTTACTGTCAAACAGTGTTGCCTAGGGGGAATATTTTGAAAAGGCTCTGAGAATTCACCTAAAACCATATTGCTCATATAGCGTCCATAGGGGCTGCTGATACATGTTCAGCCTCACATTTGGCCTGTAGTTATTCTCTAAATGGATATGTAAACTCACACAAATGATGTTAAGTAGATTATGGTGTCACATCACATGCCTAGACCTATAACCTCCACGTAAACAGGTGAACGTGCCATACTAACTGAAACTATTCTTTATAATGATGTCAATATATTGTTGGTTCTTATTTAGAAGACATTAAAAATGGAGGTGAATTTTCTTTCTTAGAGGGACGAAATATGCAGGTCTTTAGGGCAGATTCTCAAACATTTAAAATGTAAACTCCTCTACTTTAAATATTCCTCTAGGCTCTCTGTGTAAATGCAAAATATGGAAATGGAAAGAAGTATCTACTTTCCAGGCAGTGAGTCATCTGATATTACCATAGATGTCTAAATAGAACATCTAAATCATGACTGAGAAGTGTGTTTTTCTCTCCACAGACTATAAAAAGAGTCTAGACAACTGGTTCAGATGTAAATGTCTGCATTGTAGATGATCAGAGTGAGGTGAGGTATATCCACCACTGGAGCATGGGAAGATTCAGAGAGTAAAGACAACAACAAAGACAACAGGTCAGGCTCAAGTTCTGAGAACACATACCACCAGGCTGTGACTAGCTTACTGTTCATTATGTCTGTTCTGCTCGTAGGTAATACTCCAGTAGTAATAATTATTTTCCTCTCCCATTTCTTTTCTCACAGTAAGTTGCTGACAAATATTTTAAATGGTCTTAAAAAGCAGATCAACTGTGCGTCATGTTCAAAAGTGAAAAGACCTCAGAAAAAAAAAAATGTATTTATTAAGGTTACATATTTAGATGGAGTCATCCTGCAACTAATTCCTAAATAAATAAATTGCAAATAATCAGTATGAAATTAAGCAAACCTTTTAATTCATTGCCTGTAAGAACAGAAATGGTCATGGTTGGGTTTTTTCCTGCTCAACTTTCATATGAACAAAATGTAATTGAGCTGCAGCTCAAGATATGCATATGATGACTTTTTACATCCATATGGCACTATGTGGGGGAGTTCACATTAACATTTCAGCTTGGATCATGAGCACACTTTTGAAGCAAACCTCCCAGTTGTCCCCACTTCCTATATGCTTTGGTTAATGTAGCAGAGCAGTCTTGGACTCATGGGCTGGATTCCTCTCAGGGGAAACTAACCTAGAATTCGCACTCCAGGAATGCACCTAAAGCACTACAACTGCTAATAGACCAAACCGGAGCTAGTCTGAAGTGATCCTCCAAATCACAAATAGTGTGGACATCAGCTCACCAGCAACAGCTATTTTGCTCTATAGACCTGTGCTGCCCCACACTGCATAAAGACAGATATAGCCCATGTTGGATTGTGATTACAGTCTTGAACGTTGTCCCCTGAGCAGCAGAGCTGTAGGACTAGACTGGAGTTCTAAGATACGTAGATCATGTAACTAATTAAAGACTACCATGATCCATGGCATGTTTCACAAAGAAGTTTCACACCTTCTTCAACAGTTACTAAAACTCACCAGCTGTAAATAATGTACATGGTTCTCTTATATGTGTAAAGTGAAGACTGAACTCTTTTAATACAGTGGAGAATCAGAAAACATAATCTGGTGTGGGTTTTGTGCTACTGAAGTAATAGAAACTCCCTATCAGTGCTATTGGGAAGATTAACTGTACAGCGATGCAACATTCATCCAGTGTTCTGCTTTGCATCTGCAGCTTGGGAATTACCTTCATTTATCAATAGTAAGGTGATCTTAATAAATCTCTTCATTATTTAAACTCTCCTTAAAGTACAAAACAATCAATGACACTATTTTAATCAAGAAAGACCAATTGCAATGTATTCTTATGATAGTGGCATTTTCTTGTCTAAAAAAAAAAAAATCACCTCAGATATCTAAAAGCCACTTTGTCTTGTCATTGGTATTAAGGTTAATGATTCTTGCCTTCTTGTGCTTCATTGCTTAACTCTGACCTAAAGACTGGTAATCACTAATGGTAGAATTAACTGAGTGCTGTACCAGACAGTTACTGAGTAGGAATACTTCTGTGGCAGAAACATTTACAGTTTCTAACTGCCACCTCATCAGTCTTCTTGTAGGGCAGCTTTGGGACCAGCAATAGGTATAGAGTTATTTGATGTGAAATACAAATACTATATTAGATGCGAAAAGACTTCTCTCTACATTTTCACTGTACAACTTACAATCAGCCAGAAGACTAAGACGTGCATAGGTGGGATTTTCATTAGCATAGTTACAAAACCATTTCAAGGAGGACATATGCTCGTACACAGAAAATGAAATGGGGGAAGGTTCAGCAATTTGTCCCTGCCTTAAGCATGTCATTGCCTGAATGGGTTCAAGAAGAGTTTAGAGGTTTTAATGGGTAAATGAAATGTGCTGAAGTAAATAACATACACATTCCCATGGATTTATAGAAAGTGCATTACTTTGTAAACGCAACATAAAATTTATGTGTTTCCTAATGCCTGTAACTGCTTTTTCCCAGATTACCTTGTATTTCTCCTCAGTATTAGCTCTTCAATAATAGCCACAATTCTGGAGCAAATAAAAGACCTGTATTCAAGATTCTGCTTGACCAGGAACATGTAAAATGGAACAAAAAGCTTTTGAATTCATCCCAAAGCCTTTTCCTCAGTAGAAGAATTAATGCAAGTATTCAGTCACAAGCTTTCATGAAATAAAATATTCCATTGGGACTGTAGTACCAATGTACTGTACTGTACAATGGACTGTAGATTTCTGTCACTGGGGACAATGAAGCTGAACAAGTCTATAGAATAAAGCTTATTTGGGGAATAACTGACAAATATATGAACAGTGAGACAGGGCAATGAAGCAAACAATGTATCTGAATTAAATCAAATTAAAATAAGCAATTTAGGGTCAAACAAAAATATTTCTGTCTTTTTTTTTTTTTTTTTTTGACTTCCTACATGCTATTTAGGGGGAGGTGTTGGTGGGTTGGTTGGTTTTGGGTGGGGGAGGGCAGAGTTTGTTTTAAATATTTTTATTCAACATTAAAAAAAAAAAAGGAAATGAAAAATATAAATATAAAATAAAATATAAATAAATATAAAAAATATAAAATATAAAATATAAAACATAAAATATAAAATATAAAATAAAAGGAAAATCAATCATAATCATAGAATGTCTTGGTTTGGAAGACACCTTAAAGATCATCCAGTTCCAACCCCCCTGCCATGAGCAGATACTCAAAAGGTTTCTCAAAACCCCATCCAACCTGCCTTTGAACACTTCCAGGAACGGGGCATCAGATGAATGGCAGTGGATATGCCAGAGGAGAACCCATGGGATTAGACCCCTACTGGAATATAATAGCCCTGTTATTCATTTGCCATGACAGAAACTAATTCAGATGTTCTCTTTCTGACTCATTGCAACCTGTGATTGAAACCAACACTTCCCAACATCAAGAGACTTCCAAGCATACTCCAGGATGGGTTTCACTGTGTGTCTCCACACAAGCATTTTTCTTGGAGTAGAAGTGCTATTCTGAGGCAAACCTCTTTTCCATCCCTATTTACAGCACTTCAGATTGTGCCCCAGAGCCATTTTGGAGAAAACCAACAGGATCACCCACTTGGATGAAGCCAAGCTGCAAGCTGTGCTCCTGCTCCTCTGGGCAGCCAGACCTCAGAACCAGACTAGCCCCAGTCCCAGGGGACACCCCTGGGCCAGGTACAGGGTAGACACAGTGCCCTCAGTGCCCACCCTACGGGTCTGTGCCTGTTGTGCTACATGACCTGCTCTGCATATCTTCTCTGCCTTTCTCTTTTCCAGTGTCTTCTGCTTCAGATCAAAAAATACGCATTATGTTTGAGCCCAGATCAATGCTGACAGGAGCGATATTTAGTCTTTTTCTCAGCTCAGGGTCATGCAGTAAAATTGCCCCGAATCCCTGCTGCTTGGGATATTATCCCTTCTGCATGCTGGATGCAGAAACACTCTATAGGCACTGGAAAAAAAAAAAAAAATTGGGACAGGATACATATTTTACCTGGAAAAGACTGTGTGGTGAGGTGTCTCAAACATCTCTTTTTAATATTTTTGGTTCACAGAAAAAAATTAAAAGCTTATAACCTTTGTCAAACAGAAATAAAAAAAAAAAAAAAAGAAAGAAAACAGAAAAGAAGAAAAAGAAAGAAAGAAAGAAAGAAAGAAAGAAAGAAAGAAAGAAAGAAAGAAAGAAAGAAAGAAAGAAAGAAAAAGAAGAACAAAAGAAAGAAGTGAAAAGAAAAATAAAAAGGAAAGAAAAAAAAAAAGGTTTAAAATATCAGCATTTTTTCCACACCAAAAAAAAAAAAAAAAAAAAAAAATTCAAGTTACTGCCAGCTCTGTCAGGAACCAGTTTTGTGTAGATAGATCCCAATATGCACTGTTGCTAACTGCTGGATGAGAGCCCACAGAAGCAATGGCTGCAAGTCAATAGTCCCATTCCCTTCTGCCACTTCTGTTTCCTAACAACAGGAAATAATCACAGCAAACACCAAATAATGGTTTACAAAAACACTAGATAGCTCTTGCTAGTTATATGCTAGTTAATTAAACCAGTAGTTTTCAGGCTTGATTTTGTAGGTGAGAGGTGAGGAACATGCTAAGTGCATTTACCACTAAGGTGAAGGTTTCATAGTGCATCATGGCCTGTGACAAATTTTGAGGACTGACAGTGGTCATCCAGAAGGCCTGGAGACCAAGATTCACGTACCTTTTTGGTATAGGCATTTCGCAGCTCACTTAGACATATAGTAGTAACACTAAACTTTATGTATGTATGTATGTATGTATGTATGCATGTATTTATTTATTTATTTAGGCAAGGAAGATAAATAATCTTCTGCAGGGCAATCATTTAATCCTCCAACTGGTTTATTAGAAAAGTTTGGTAAATTTACTCCTAGCTATGGTTTTGTCTCTCCATTGACCACAGAGAGTCTCAGGGACTAACACAGAGGGATGCTAGCATTAGATGTCTACAGCCATGCTAACTAGACATAATGAGCCAGATCATTACTGACAAAAAAGATGGCAAAATCAAAGATCTTTGATCCTGTTTCAGACACAGATTTCCTGGTGGGAGTCTGGAGGGGTTTGCCTTTTCCTAGCAGCCCTCAATGTTCCTCTCCACAGCCTCTGTGCAGACAGCTCACATGGTCCTGCTCTGAGCCACGGTTCCTCTACCACTTCTTGTGAAACATTGGCCTCTCCACACCCAGGGCCTTTGGGGAGAGAGAGGAGGACAGCCTGCCCACAGCTCTCCACTGTCACCCAGGACTACGCATGGGACATGCTTTTCCTCCCTGTGCAGGAGCAAGGTCCCCCAACATGGGCTGCATCTACTGGGGTGGGCTATGGTGCTCCTTGTCACTGTGCAGCAAGAAGCACCTGTGTCAGTACATGCACCGTAGGTAGATTTCCACCTAAATCCAGCCTCTCTGCATAATCTAGACCAATGTCAGCACAGGTGTTTTTGTAGTCACATCTCTGAACTGGAGGAGCTCTACAGCCCCAACACATCCTTGGAAAAAGTACAAGCACGTGACTTAACTGGGAACAAGGTTTTACTGTACATTAGCATAGGAATTTTCTTCCTTTCTGCGGTCCCATTGGGGCCATGAAAATCTCTCTTTTCATACAACACCTTCCAAAGAGGAATTTGAAATTGAAGCAAACAAGTACTTGTGTTCAACTCATCTCCATTTTATTAAAATATCCCAGCTTTTGTCTGCATGTGCAAAATTCCAGAAGGGGGTAATTTGGATGCAGGTTTCTTAGTGTAGTGCAGATATAACCCGTGAATTAACTGTTGTATAAACTGGATTTTAATGCTTAATGCTCATAATTGTAGCCTTGCAGAGGACTGCTCAGTGAGCACACTTTGTCAGGATTCTTAAATGCTTCTGTTTCCAAGCTGCGATATTTAAAGTTGTCACATCAACCATGAAAAGTGTTTAAATGAATAAAAGGAAATTAAGATTAAAACATATACACATTTACTAAAATAAAATGTAATTTGCTCTGGTATCTGTCAGTTAAAAGTACACTTTTACAATTAAATTTTAAAGCTCTAGAGAAGCTAATTGGGTTAATCTGGAAAATTTTTAAAGCTTTTTCTCAGTGGAGTCAATTTTAATTTGGGGATTAAATGAACAGCTAATAGAGACATTCTGATTTTTTTTTTTTTTTCCTTACATGTGATGCTTTTTTTTTTTTCCTCCTTGATGTCTGTTTAAGGACTTTTTCTTACCAATCGCCCCTTCAAAATCACACTACCTTCAATGAGTATTTAGAACACGTGATATTAAAAACTTAAAATAAGCCTTAAGTTATTAAATTTGCATCCATTAATACCCTTGCATTGAGAAATGACTTCTCTGTAAGAGCCAGTTTTAATCTGCTGGTACTACTTGTTTGTGTAATGACTACGGGCTTTTACCAGTATTTTTAGAATTTAAAAATTGTGCAGTCCTCAGCAGCTATTGAGGACATACTTGGCACTAACAACACTACTACAACCTCACGCATGTACTCCATATCATGGTGCCTGTGTATACTCCATGTACCACATTTCCTCTTCAGTAGAAAGAAGCATGAAATCAAAATAATGTAAACTTTGTCCAGAAAAGAGAAGGAAAAAAAAAAAAAGCTCTTGTCTGTGGACACTGACTCCTTGTGAAATAACCTTTGAATATTCCCTCAGATCAGGAACAGTCCTGTTAAGCTTCCAAAGCCTTATTTAAAAGTTTTCCAGACAGTAGTTTACCTAGGATTAACTGATCTACAATATTATGTGAATGAAAAATTTATCCATTTTGGAATGGATTTCTTGAGAGATTTCTTGTTTTCCAGCCTGATCCTTCTGACATCCTCACCATCCATTTACCACTTCCAGTGTTCAGTATACTTCTCTATAACTCAGCCAGTTTCGGTTCTGCAGCTACAATTCAATCAAAAGTCACGTCTGGGCTCAGAGTTATATTATCTGAAATTAGGAAGGCTGGCCATTTGTTACTTTTGGTGTCATATTTGTCTTCTGGGTCTCAGCTTTCCACTGAAGACAAATTCTCGAGGTTTTTATAACAACTGAAGAATTTCATTTATTTATTTATTTATTTTACAGAAACTTAGTGCCCTCTGGTATTTACCCACTGTCCAGGTTTTTACAAATGGTCACATATTTCATAAGACATATGACCAAAATCACAAGAGCTGGCAGCACTGACATTTATCCACCAAAATTATGGGGTGAACAATTACAAAGACTATGTATGAGATCATTAGATATACAGAAGAACTGTTAAAAATATTTTTTTCTTATTCATTTTGGTTTGGATCCAGTAAAGAATTAAAGGGCTGCAACCCCTAACTTTTAGGTTGACTTCCAGAATGAAATCCAGATGTAAATACCTGAGCTCCTTCCCAAACTTGAGCTGCTTGGCAGGAAGAACTAAAAGCCCTGCACAGAGACGAGAACCCAGGTCTCATCTTTGCACTTTGTCTGCCCTCTCCACAGTTAAATCCTCAGGAGGCCTTGCTCCCCCCTGAGCCTCACCCTGCCCCATGGTTACAGTGCTTTACTGCACAAACAGGAGCCTGAAGTCTCTCAGGATGAGGATGTCCCACTCGTGTTTCTACCTCCTGAATGAGTGTTCCAGCCACAAGATTATTAGGTATGAGAAGTTCATTAGAAACAGTTTATGTGTAGTTATCACTTGGGAGGAACCCTGTTTTAGCAGTGCATGAGGCAGGCAGGATTTTGCACGTTTCTCCCTCTAGTTTCGGGATCCACTGAAGCCAAGGGCAGGCTGGCAGCATTGCGAGCTGAGGAAATAGGTTCCAAAAGTAATTAGAAACCATCAAGGTTAAGCAGTCACTGGACAGGGGTGCTTGGATTAAAAAGCACAGAGCTCATCCCAGTTGTCTAGACAGAGAAGATGCCCGGTATTTTTTGTCACATCCTAGCAAGGAGCAGCTGGGATACACGACAGAGGCCACACAAGAGACCTCTGGAGTGGCAGCAGGAGGCAAGTAGATGCCCTGTAGTTCCCATAAAGGGAACTAGATCCTTAAATTTTAACAACTGGAATAAGCCTATAAAATGACCAAATCCCATATTAGACATGGAAATCTTGGGCCTTGCTTCTAGCCTTTGGTGTACTGGGAGGATGCTGCCAGGAGCAGTAAACACCAACCAATTAGCGAGAAGTGAAAAGCAGCTGAAAACGTGAGCTCTCCTATACATTTTATTACATTAATAAAATGTTACGGGAAACAGTCCGTGCCAAAGCACAGACTTAGATCTGCAGCTGCACGTTGTAAAAACTAGTGGGAATTGAGAATTACAAAAAGGTGAGATTCAGCTGCCTCCAATTTCCACTCTCTTAAGTCGAACAGAACTTCCAATAGTTTGCAGTCTTCTGGACAGAGAAATCTATCCATGAGTCTGGTCTAGTCTAACTAGTTGTAGAGTGAAAGCCCAATGATGGGAGAGAAAAAAAAAAAAAAAAGGCAGCTACATAGCTTTGGGATCAAATGTTTATCCCAGCAGGCTGCTTGTTTTGGACACATGATGGAGAAGGGTTTTGCCAATTTCTGTTTAGCTTGGCAAACCCCATGGCAAGTGTAGCCAGAGTGAGCATACTCTTAAATCAGATGCTACGTGTGGTTCCAGAGCTGATACAAAACGGACAGATGAGGCCTAGAGCATAATGCAACCAGTTTAAGCATTGTTTGACAGCAGTAGCTTTGCATACTGTTGCATTCAGCATATCCAGCCAAAACCAGTGCCATAAGGACCTTAGTGGTTTTTTTGTTTTGTTTTGTTTTTTGTTTTTCCCTCAGACAAATAGCAGTGGGAGTGAAGTAAAAAATGAAATTATATCCAATTGTGTATCCAGACAATATTTTTCCCAGACACAAAGGCTGATCTTGGACACAGTTACTAGACAAGACTCACAGCAAAGTCAAACTCAATTATAAAACAGATAGCAAGACATTAATTTTTAGCAATTGGGAAATGTGAGCAGGAGGAAAGAGACAATATCAACATGCTGGTGTGAAATCAATAGGAACTGGGGCAGCCAAGCAGCCTAAGTTTTTTTTTTTTTTTCTCATTTGTCTTCAAGGGGATCTTATTATTAATAATAATAATTTATTAATAATCATTTAATCCCATGTGCTCCAGGAGTACTGGATTTTTGAAAATGTGACCATTTAAATTCTGAACGTTGTGAAGCTAACACTTTAGGAACTTCCAGAAGCTCACATGGCATTCCTCTTTATTTGATTTGCCATAATTTTTGCTATGTGCAGCAAATAGCACCATGACAGGATAAAAAGGGTCCAACTCAGAAATTTATGACTGTGAATGGATTTGTTATACTTAACAGATTTTCTTGTTTGGATTATTAATAAATCATGAGTTCCTTATGCCAGTGGAGATGAAAAAGCCAGTACATGGTACGTAAAGCCAGTAAAACATGGTACGTAAAGCCATAAAAACTGCAAGAAATTTTGAAAATTCTGTCACTTGCTGACCTACTGCAGTAACTGAGTGGCTTTTCCATATTCACCCATCTACTCTGACACAATTCAGTTGAGCCCTAGATGTTGAGCTTCTAAGTGTCAATCTGTTTTCAAATCAGAGATAACTGATAATACCTTAGCTAACCACAAAGTCCTTGCTACAGGAGGTCAAACCAAACCATACAAATGCAGGACTGCAAAGCATCAAGAAAGTTGTTATAATTCAAAGTAAATCACAATCATCTTCCCCACTGCCTGCACACCTTTATGATGATGGACAATCCTTGCTTAGGTTCTCCAAGCACTCGTAAACATAATGTGGCTGCACATTTTCCCTATTTTCCCATGAGAGCAGATGGGGAGAGTCATGGGCTGTGACTCACATGCATGAACAGAGCAAAGAGGTATATGCACAATTTGTAAATAATATTTTCAGCTGATGTATGTAACAACTTCAAGACAAACATAGATGCCATCTTCTGATTTTCAGATACAGAAAGCTTGTTACCAGAAAGAATGGTACACAAAACACCGTGGAAAGAGTGTGGCATAAGCCAGCTGGGACACGGGACAGCCCTTGTCTCCCAGATTGGGGCCATGCTCAGGGACCTACAACACTGCCTTTCCCACGTTGCTTTACCTTTCCATCTGGCTAATGAAGCACCATCACTAACATGAGGTGACTGTGTAAGGTCTTGCCAAGATCACTTTAAGTAGTTCAAGGTGTTATAGCCTAACATGTTTCTCCAAACTTCAGTTAATTAAGTATACATTTTTCACATCCCTGGGAAAATTTCACCAGAAACACATTTTCCTGCTGCATACAACTTAGTGTAATATAACTAGTTTTTGAATGGCTCATCAGCATCTGGCAATGGGACCTGTGTGTATAGTTCATAAAACCTCAGCATTCCCTATGAATTAAAAGGGCTTTGTCCTTGAGCTTCTTCAAGAAACAAGAAAGTCTGGAAGAAGATGGACATTGATTTTTAAGAAATATTGGTATAATGCTCAGAGAAGAAAGAGCTACAGAAAATCTAATTAGATATTAAGAAGGTTAAAAAGGATGACCTAAAGGGATAGACTGGTATTGATCGCACACAAAGTGATGGAAGGCTGATAGGGATGCCATTTGCCATGAATAAGAGTATGGTAGCATAATTAATGCCATTCAGTAAGATTACAGGGAACAGATTTTGTCACACAAATACCATTACTAGAGGAGATTAGAATTTTAGGTGATAAAGGTAATTATACTGACAGAAACAGCTTTGACAAGGTGTTTTACATCATGCTGCAGGACTTCCTGTTTAAAAATAAGTTTTGTATAAAAAGAAGTGCAGCATTATAAGAAAAATAGGATTGAAAAGCTTCATAAGATTATCTAGTTCATCATCCAGTTGCAGATATTTGATTATTCAAAATGGATTTCAAATGGAAATTGGATTTATAGATAGCCAAAGAGAAGTACTTTAAATGGTGTTGCACAAAGTTTCTATTCTTGAACGAAAACTATAAAATATCTTTGTTATTGAATACAAAAGAATCACTGCTGCTAAAGTACAAACTGGCAGCCAGCTAAATGATCAGAATGGGTCAGCTCAACACAGTGACTGTGGCACTAGAAGTGCTAGTTTCATCTGAAAAATGGAATGTAGGTTAAACATTCAGATATGGAAAAGCAGTATCTTGTAATTCAATGACTTTAAGAAGAACTCTAGTTTAAGGGAAAGAGCAAATGAAAAATTAGCTCATAACATGACTGCGTGATTACCATGGCTAGTGTGATGCCCAGATGTGTAAATAAGAACAAATCCGCTATAAGTAGGAAAAGTACATACCACCCAACTGAGATCTATTTAGATTTATTTTTTTCTGACATGTTTTTCATCAGAAGACTCCGCGTGTTCCACAGGGAGGTAGAATTTCAATAAAACTCTTCTTTAGAGGAAACAAAACAAAACAAAAAAAAAGTGGGAGAAGGTTTTGATTTCCACAACATTTCTCTTGTATTTTAAAATATATGTTTTATTTTTAAATGTGGCATGACTTCTTAAACCTTAGGTAACACCATGTGATATTAAAAATAATAATAAAAAATTACTTTTGAACCTACAGTTAAAATCTCTTTTTGTTCTAATTTGGGAAAGGGAATTTCTGATTTCCCACATTTTCTTCCAGCTGAGACTGTAATTCAAATGTTGGAACCTGAGTCCAATGTCAATATCTGACAAATACAGGAGGCCAAGAAATGTTATAAACAAGCGTCAAGAAGAATCTGAAGTACGACTTCATCAAAACTGTTTGAAAACAGGGGCGTGAATATTTCCTTAGCTTGCTAGACCAAGAGAAGCAATACAAGACCTAATGCAAGAACCAAGAGAATTTAAATTAGAAACTAACTGAACATAAAGCAATAATGCTTTTGTCTTGTGGCTTTAGATTAAGAAATACATTTTCACACTTTGCTAATCTTTGTATAATGCTTGCTTCAGAAAAGCAGGCCTATTAATAATGAAATTATTATAAAAACAGAAGTAATTGTGAAGCTGTATGAATATAAGAAATGTTTCTTAATTCAGGTCCAAAAAAAATAAAAGGACAATTCTTACGTAATTGATCAGTCATATGCAAATGTCTCCATTAGTATCAGATAAATAGTCATCTTCCAGATCTATTCAAAATTCAATAAATACAACTCAATAAACTCCATCTACTCGCCTTTATCTATCTTTAGACTGCAAGTTCTCAAACCAGAGACTGTCTTTTCCTGAATTTTTGGAAAGTGTTCAGCAAATTGTAGGAGCTGTCATAAATAAATAATAACACTCTAATCACTGGGGACATTTAAGTAAATTACACTCTGCTTTAACTGTTACACTCCTCTTCCAAAATCCCAGGTGAGCAACAATGTTCAGAATCCTGATTTTCATTTATCTTCTTTCATTAGGAGTTTCCTTTCATCAAAATACTGAAGAAACTGTACATGGCTAGTTCATATACTCTTTCACCATGCACCTGCTCTGCTCAAGACAATCATCTTTCTTAAATGTCGTGTGACTGATTCTGTTCTATTTGCTTCTTCTAAGTTGTTGTTATTTATTTATGCAATACAGAGTCAGCCAGAACTGAAGAGGGAAGAACATGAATCTTCTTTTGCGAGTTGTTTATTGCACCTAAGGGATGCTTATGTTAACAGATGATGTAAGGGAATCATCGCATGGAAAAAGAAGACACCAAGGAGCCATCTAGCCCTTGGGGAGGACAGTGAGAACTTCCTAGGAAAGAGCAGACTGGAAAGATTTTGCTGCAACTCAGCAAACCACTGAGGTCGCTAAAATAAGGACTCACATGGAGGAGCAGTAATTAATATATTTTTTTTTTCATTTCCTTTTTATTTCTTTTAAGGGCTTTAAGTTCTCTCTCTTTGAAAACTTAATTTCCTATTTTTTATTCAAATAAAGTTTGAAGTTCCAATAATAAATAATAATAATAATAATGTTAGTCTTTTAAGAGCATTAATATAAGAAGAGGTCTTCAGAAATCCATCTGAAAACTGTTTGATGCAGGGTCACATCACACACAACAGGGACAGGAAGAGGCCTGCCTTCAGCGCTGTCCCCACAGCAGGAGCAAGGATGGAGTCTTTCACACCCAGAGGCTTCACTGCCATCAGAAGTGGAGCAGTAAGTGTAAAAGAAGGAATGAAGTGGAGAAATGGGAAGTATTTTGAATGATAACAGGCCTCCTCACCTCCCCACACACCAAATGTCCTCCTGCAGAAAGGACAAGTCCAAATGAGAACAACCAAAAGAGAATGAAAATAGAAAGCAAAGGAATATTCAAGGAGAACAGTGAAAAGTGAAACAAAGGATGAAGGAAAGCTGGGAATCATATGATCACTGGCAGCAAAAGCAGAACAACACAAGTAGATCTTTCCCTCACGTCATCCAGAAAACTCTTGGTTATCCCAAAAAGAGAAAATTATCTCCTTGAGATACTGAGTTCAAGAGTGAAAAGACAGCTACCACTCAGATGAGATGATGTGAGATCACCTTAGACAGGTGGCAAAGGCTGGAGACATATTTCTGACCCATAAGAGGTGGTGCAAAATACAGATCATGCACCAAAACAAGGAGTTGCAAAATTGTGTCTTCAGAAGAGGAAGAGGGTGTAAATACTCAAGTCCTTCTTAACACATAGCACCTGGAAAAGATATGTGGATTTTAGGTGGCAGTTTCTAACACCCTTTGAAAAATAAAGTTAGAATGAGGTTGACACCAGTCTTTCTTCCCCTTTTTTCTGGTGTAACAGTTTGTCCTTTGCCAGTTGACCTGAACAATGTGCAACAGCAAACCTTCCTTTCCTCAAAGGGGAAGAATAAAGTGGTTCTACCTGGCACTAATACTTTTTCAACTTTTGCATCGTTCTAAAAAATACGATGTTTTTTTCTTCCCCAAAATCAAACTAGATAGAACTAATCAAAGTAGATACATAAAGCAACGAGAAAGTCAAAATGATAATCCTGTGGCCAGAAAATTCTCAGACTGGGATTAGAGGTTTGCATCTATGCCAGATCATTGCCATATATATGAGTAACCATTAGAATGGAAGGAGAAGTGTCACACAGGGTTCTCCAGGGGTCTGTCCTGGCTGCAATACAGCTCAGGATTTACTCCATGATTCAGAGAACGCATATTAAGTTTTCAGATAGCATAAACCCAAGAGGAAATAAAAATACTGCAGAAGTCAAAATATTGTCAACAAAAAAGGAAATAAATTTTGTGGGGAAAGGGGGAGGGGGGGGAAACACCAACAAGAATACACCCCATCATGGACAAAGTGAAGATACTATAAAAGCTATTGAAGCACATAAGCATTGGTGCCTTTGTTCAGTACTGGTGAGGCCATACCTGGAGCAATGTGTCCAGTTCTGGGTTTCCCAGTATGAGAGAGACTGGGACATATTGGAGGGATTCTGACTAAGAGCCACCAAGATGACCAAGGGACTGGAGCACATCTCTTAAGAGGAGATTATGAGAGAGCTGGGGTTGTTCAGCCTGGAGGAGAGAAGTCTCAGAGGGCATCTCATCAATGTGTATAAACACATCGATCTCATTGATGTGTACAAATGTGAAGGGAGAGTGCAAAGAGGACAGAGCCAGGCTATTTTCAGTGGCACCCAGGGACAGGACAAGAGGCAGTGGGCACAAAGTAGAACACAGTTTGTTCCCTCTGAATATCAGAAAGCATTTCTGTGCTGTGTGGGTGACTGAGCCCTGGCACAGGTTTCCCAGAGAGGCTGTGAGATCCCCTCCTTGGAGATCTTCAAAAGCTGCCTGGACGTGGTCCTGGGCAGCCTGCTGTGGGTGGCCCTGAGGGTTGGACCAGGAGGCTTCCAAAGGTGTCTGCCAATCTCAGCCATTCTGTGATGCTGAGATAAGAGAACATAAGAGGGAACAACTGGTTAGAAATCAGTTCTGTATAAAAGGGCCTGGAACTACATGACACAGGAGCCAAACAGAAATCAGCATCAAGCTACCACAGGACAGGTCAGTTCCTTTAGGTACCAAGAGGATTCTACATGTACCCAAGAGCCAGAATAGCACACAGAGCATAAGACATAACTCTTGTGCTTTTTGCTACAGGGTGCAGCTGTGATACTGCCTTGTTCTCAGAATATAAAAATAAATTAGTAAATAAATAAAAACTCAGCTGGGGCAACTGGAAGGAATGCAGAGGACAGCTGGAAAAACAACACTGGGAAACATTACCTTGGAAGAAAGATGGAGCTGCGAGGTTTTGAATCCAAGGAACACAAGACCAAGTCATGGCATAACAACAGCCCTCAAGCACATAAAACACTGCTGCAAGGAGGGATTGAATTAGTTCTCCATGTCCATCCAGGAGAGGGTGAAAGTAACAGCCTTTAATTTTAACAGCAAGGATGTTATTGAAGACAAGGAAATATTCTGCTGGCAAGAATAATGAAACGTGGAAATAGATTGCCTGAGGAAGAGGTCAGATAAACCTTCCTTGAGAAGGATAAAAGGTATAACCGACCCTGTGTTGGAGTAAAGATAAACTCCAAAAGTCCCTTTCAGCCCCATCATTCTCAGCTTGCCTGTACATATATTTTATTATTTTTTTTTTAAAGTGAAGATCTCACACCTTTTAGAAGTAGACAGCCTCCCTAACTGATTAGATAACTATGTCTTGCTGTGTTCTTGCTTATCTGCCCTCCCCAGATCAGCACATGGTCTTTACTTGCTCTGGAGCTACTACCTATTTCCTGTGCATACACCGGGGCTATTTCTGCTTCCTCTGAGCAACACTCTGTAGAGGATACAAAAACTTTTATGGATGATTAATAGCTAGCTTTCAAGGCTTAATGATTTGGCTTAGAAATGACATCTTACAGATCAGTCAGCTAATCTAGATCTTGGCCAGCTTCTCTTTTACTCTTTCCAACAGACAAAGTGACTATTCAGCTCAACATCTTTCATTCTTCCAGTCATTATTCTCCATTATTAACCACCTATTCAGATGCCTATTCCCAAGTCACACCACTTTGCTCAACAGCCCATCACTACTGTATTCCCAAAGGGTAAGCAGAGAGACATTAAACACCGATCAAAAGAAACCGTTGCTACAGACACAGGAGTAGTTCAGGAATTAGTCCAGTTCTCCAGTTTTGTGCATTTAGTTTTCCATTTTTCAGCTCCGCAATGATGAGACTGCATTATGTCTAAAGAAGAAAACACCGTTTTACTACACATTGGGCAACGTATACAATTTCTAACAGCAGAAGCTCTTTCCTTCTGTTACTGGAATAAAGATGAATAATAATGTTAAAATTAGTTACAGCCAGTATGTGGTAGATGGACTGTTGCCATATGGTGGTTATGTAAATTAAATGACAAAATAAGGAGCTAGCATTTATAAGCAACTTTTGTACACTACAGAAACCCAGTCTGCATGTGCAATACCTACTAGTCTCTACTTTGGGGAAAAGATGACATCAAAATCCACTTTTTTCCAAGCCACTTTAACAATTATTTCAATGAAAATTCAATCCTCTTACTTGCCTAATGCACAAAGAAGATTAAATCCAATCTCCACTCTTGTTTGATATGCAAAGTAGTCTTCTCCAGTTAATTTAAATGTCTATTTTCACCTGGCAAAACAATCTCCTGATAATGCATGGCTGTGTTGCCTGTCTAGAAAGGTGTCTGACCACACTTTGCAGATGGCTTAAATGACCATACTTAGGGCAAACAGAGTCTCTGTCTGGAGGCCATCAAAGCTACCTACCTGTTTTCCTTGACTAGATCAGAATTTAGGACCAGATTTAGTAGTCCTGATACTCCATGTATGTGTCATTTAAACACAAAATGGGGACTTCAAATAGGCAGGCAAGATTGTCCCATACCACCACTGCTCAGTAAACTTTAAATATGCTGGAAGCAGCATTTCAAAATCCATATGAAGCAGCAAATTGTAGTTGTACTTACTATATATAATTTAAACTATCTCAATTTTTTATTATTGAGCAGGCAAGGGCAAAAGGTACCAAGAGAAAGAGATAACTGTATCAGAAACCAAAAAAACAGTTTATTACAAAAGCTGGGCCACTGTATTAAGAGACCAACCCTCAATTCTCAGGTTATAATGAAAGCATAGCACCTACTATGGAAAATAAAAGTTGAAATTAATTATGTTATATAACAGCTTCATGAATCCTTGACATACAACACAGATTAGATTCAGGACTCCTACTGTCCCACCACACAAAACCACAAATATTTTTTCTCTAAACATATGCACAGAGGCTAATTAACACAAAATCCTTTTTCCTTACTGAAAAAAAAATAGTCTTCAGGCTTTATTAGAAGAACAGGAAAGCAATTAACTAAAGATTAAAGGGGCTCCATCTGCACGAAGCATGATAGGAATTGCCAAAAGGAGAAGGAGACAGGTAACAGGATATTATAAAAGAGAGAGTGGGGGAGAGAGAGCAAGAACAAACAATAGGAGGTTAATATTAAAGTCAAGACTGGAGATCTTTCTCAGTAACCTGTTGCAAGTCAGCCAGAGAGGTGACAGGTCTAATGTAGGCACAAGCCTAGGCAGGATATTCAGGTTGGATTATCTGATTGCAATGGTCCTTTCCAGACTCATAAACCTAGAGGACACCTGTATGAAGGCAGAAGTAAATATTAATCATAAAACCAAGGTGTAAACTGATGTTGAACTAAAAAAAACTTACATAGTCAAGATAGCGGAGACAATATGTAAAAAGCTTAACTGTTCCTTGACATCTCTATCCAAATATATACTCCTCTACCAGTTTTTACAGGCAGTTATATAATTTATAGGGAGTAGTCCCTTGGCATCTTTCTGAAGAGGAGTACAGGACTATGCCAAAATTATCATCAGCTTTGACCCTTCTATCATAGAGTAGCAGCACATGGTTAACTTACAGTCTCCTGTACAAATTGCTAGCATTGGAACAATGTTTAAAAGCCATAAAAGTTGAACAGATCACAGCCTCTGTGGATCAAATGTAGCTATTTTATGGCACAGCTCAAAGGAGGTCGAAGTTTCTACATAGATGTCTCTTCTAATACATCCCAGCCTTTTGCCCTATGGAAAATTGCAATCCATATTAACTGGCTTACTCTTGTCAACATCAAAGTTGACATATATCTGAAGCATCCCCTGTGATGAAGATGGCTCGGGAACAGGAAGAAAAGGGGAAGGAAGATCTCATTAAGAATTTCAGTAAGTCTCAAGGGGTCCCAAGGTACTCTGACACACAGCACGTGGTGGCCAGAGGTCTTCCCATGAGCACCCGCATCCCCTTTACGCTTCCAGATATTTGATCAACTTCGCAGTCCATTTTGACAGAATAATGCAGGTGTGATCCATACTGATGAGTATGTCAAACCTGGCAGACAGCTCCCGCAACACCATGGACAGACTTGGTGTCATGAACAGAATTATGCACTCTCATAAGAGAGAAGCAGTAATATATTTATTGACAAAAATAGTGATTTAGCAAACCTTAACCTTGAATAAAACAGTGATTTAACTAAGTTCTAATGGTAAACGTAACATTAACAAGATTCACGATAGCAAGTTCACTTGATTATTTACTGCATAGAGGACAGCTTCAGATTAAAAGCATCAGGGAGATTCTCATGTCAAGTCACAAGGTTCACAAGGGAGTCCCTTTTGCCATCCAAACTCCAAGGAGTCTAGATACAACCAGATCTTATCCCAATCCCAGACTTTATTGTTTATTCTTAAAGGATATTATGCACAATCAATCCTTTATATCACTTAGATAAGGTTACAAAGTTTCAGCAATGTTTAGCAAATTACTTGCAAAGTTTCAACAAGCTAGGTATTAGTCATTTACCGAGTGTTTGTTGCAGGTAAAGAATCCCTCAACCTCGAGGAATCCCTGCTCAAGGGAAAAATCCTGGCATGCAGCCTCCTGCAGCATGGGCTCTGGGCTACCCCCTATTTGTGGGGTAAGATTGAGTCAAATATGGTTAGTCATACTAGTCATACTTGAACACTAGCCATATGGTTGGTGCGTGCCCCGCCAGCCCTTGGATCCATTTCCCCCAAATGGAGCTTGAGGCCAATTCAGCTATCAGGACCAGACTCATTCATCACGGCCACCAGTGATAGCATTGGCCTGAGCAGAACTACAGGTGTAGAGCCAGGGTAGGGGGCAGGGGGAGTACATCACCACACTCAGCTGCCTGGGGCTCCCCATGAGACCCCATCCAAAGCCAGGCACTGCAGCACACAGCACCGTGGCTCACGCTGTCAGCAAATGGGAGGAAAGCTGACACATCAGGGCCTTCTCGGGGCTTATCAAAAGCTGAGAGGTCCTTGAGGAGAGTGACTAGTCCTGTAGATCAGCTGGCAATGAAACCACAACTGTGAATTTGGCAGATGGAGTATCCTGGTAACTCATTTCCTCTGCAGATAAAAATATTCTGCATATTGGATGAACAGCTTCTCCCTAATGACTGTAACTGGTCATCACCAATACAATCAGAAAGACAATGATAGCCCTCAGAGAACAGCTCATTCCCTTAAAGAGATGAATTCTCATTTTTCTTGAGACAACGCTGAAGAATTTAATGGAACAGAGCACCTTCACTATAGATAAATAATGCCCTGTAATTTTTAAACAGTTGAACTTCAGCTGTTTTCAGCCAGAACAGAAAGATCTGCAAATCCCAAGGGAATGGCAAAGACTGAAAGGCAGGAACTTTCTGCTGGTACTAGTAATATTTCACTCACCTAAAAGCAATACATAGACCTTGGTAGGAAAATAATAATCTCTTCTAGTACAGATACAAGTCAGAAACACATTCTTACACTGTCAGACATCTGTTAATATCATCTGGTTGTGAAGTATATGATACAACTGCAACAGACATACAAGGGCCATGGTGGGGTGGGTGTAAGGATGGGACAATCTTCTGAGTGAAGCTCTCCAGAGCCCAGAGTACTCTTCACTCTGCAGAGCTGAAGCTTGAGTTACCTGTACATCTCCAAGATAAGGAGGACCAAGAGGTCTGACCTGGGCTAAAGCGTGGCTGTGATTAAGAGAGAAGCAGAAGGAAGAAGACGAAGAAGGCAGCACTAAGATTTTGTGTGCGATTTAGGCATTTAGTACCTTGATTCAAGATTTCTAGATGTTCAGAACTGCAGACATTACCATTGCAGAGCACTCAATTGCAGCAATCCTGTCATTTCACATAAGCACTAAATTTAAGCTGCACACTTCGTGCATCCAACAAATGCGACACAAAGTGCTGGAAAGTGCTCACACATGCAAATGGGCTCGCAGACAACTGAGCAGCATCCGTGCATTAAATCCAGCATGTCCTGAGGAGGTCTGATTTGACTGTGTACAAAGAGAATAACAGCTCACTGCATACATTTTAAATAGCATGCACAAACATTTCTTCTCAAGCAGAATTACAAGCTATGAGAGCAAGGGACTGACGTGGCACTACTGATTTTAGCCATCACTAAGACACAGAGCAGTCACTATACCATACACTGACCTGTGTATGCCTCATCATAGCTACCAAAATATTATTGCATTCCCTGCAGTTACTCCTCAGAATATGAAGCACTGAGTTATTTCCTCTCATCTGGTGCCTGAGGGAAGAAAAAAAAAATCTGGTGTACTTATTTGAAAAATATGTTAAATGCATATTTTTTTGTGTGTGTGGTTTTATGTTGGCAGAGACTTTGCTAACTTGAAATTAGGTAGTCACCTTTACCAAAAGCTCAAGAAGATGATAGCTCTCTGTAGACATGACCCGTGTTTCTCCTTTCTGAATGATAAGTCTGAGAATATAATGGTATTCAAGGTCTGAAAACAGCATGTTTACAGACACTAAATAACATAACAATGCAGCAATTTCTATTTACGATATCTCTTCCATCATCCCCCAGATAAAGCTTCAGCATTTTAAAAGGTAGAGCTAATTTTGCTGTCAGTAGTTTGCTTTTTAAAAGCAGAGGGATGTTAAATGAAGCTTGGAGAAGGTAACGCATTAATAAAGTACAATTCCTCTATTGATATTCAGCAAAGGAATAAATAACAGCACTAAGCCTGAATGCTGTTGAACTGCACAGGCTCTTGGTGTGCCGATTTTGGGCGTGTCTGAGCAGATGACACCTCACAGAGCGACAACGCAACGTCCCCAGCCCTGTCCCAGCACTCACAGCCGGGATTCAGAAATGAATGCAATGAAGCAGACTTAAAGCCCTTGTCCTTACATATTCAGGAATTTCAAACACCACAACCTAGAAAGTGTTTAGGGAAATCACAATAATGACTCATTCCTTCAACACAGGCTTGACCAAGTCTGGCCTTTCCACAGTCATTTCTCTTCACTTTTAGAATATTCACCTTTTTTTTTTTTTTTTTGTTAATATCTTTTTCTTCCCACGGATGTGCCTCCAGAAATCAGCGATATTAAAAAAAAAAAAAAAAAAAAAAAAAAAAAAAAAAAAAAAAGCACAACTTGTGGATTTGCCATCTCCAAAATCCCGCTCGGGCTCTCTCCCACGACAGCAGACGGTGTGCTGCCATCTCGCGGTTACAGAGGCAGGTCTCAGCCCAGCCACAACTTTCTGTCACTCAGCCCTGCAGGAGCACCGAGACGCTTGGTGACAGGTGACACTGCAAATGCCCTTTTTTTTTTTTTTTTTTTTTTTTTTGTGAAAACAGCTACAACGCCGGCTAGGATAAGTGATTTTCATTCAATCCTCTGAAAGTCAGACCAGTGGGAGCTCAGGCTGTGTGCTTCCCTCACCATCCTAGGAAAGGGCTGAAGGTGCAGACGGGCTCCCAGCAGGACCCCAAGCATCCTCTACACCAGCTCCCCAGTCACATCTGACCCCATCCTCAAAAGCCACTGCAGATCCCATTGCCACACCAGAAAGAGCCTCCTTCTCCATGGTCTCAGGGCTTCCCTGCCCAGTTTGCTCCAAGCAACCCCTCACCACACCCCACACTTCGATTTTGTGCCGTTCCTTTTGCAGTAACCACCTCAACAGCCAGGCTCATTCCTGGCTCAGGGTCCTCACGTTTTCCTGACATCTCCCTGGTGGAGGGAGGGGGTCCTGCCAGTGTAACAGCAGATAGGCACAGCTGAAATGTAATCATAGCCCTGGTTTCCTTCCTGCCCACACACAAAACATTTGTCCAAAGCCCTTCACTCTTCATACCTAAGTAAAGTGAAGACAAAATAACAATTGTGTAAGCCTGTGAGCTCCTCAGGGCACCAACTATCCCATTCCTCTCGCATGCACTTGTTATAAAGCAATTCATACACATACACCAACCTCAAGTGCTTTCATGAGACCTACTACAGTTACATAGCTATTCTGCTGAACATTTTTTTTTTTTTTTTAATATTTTGTTGTGCAATGAAGACAAAAATAAGGTGCACATCCATAGGCAGTAAACCTGCTCCCAGCAGGAGACAACAGGGTCCCTTAATGATTTGAAGTGAGGTTTGTGCTACCTTTCACTGGCTCAGAATGACAATTTAATGACTAGGGAGAAAATAATTCAAGTGCACCAAACCTCACCTGCAGAGGGAAAAAAATAGAAAAATTAGCACTTCATTTCTGATTCAGACACAGAAAAAGTGAGAAAAGTAGGGTTGGACAGGGCCTGAAGATTTCAAACCATTTGCTATGTGCCTAGTGCAGGGAGGGAAATGTTATTGCTGGCAACTGCTCCTCTAATCTATTTTTAAAGGCATAAATATAAAAGGATCCACATTATTCCTGTCTCAATCTCTCCCTGTCTTGCCTTTTCCAAAATCATTTAAGAGACTACATAAACTAATTTTGATGTCCCAAATTGTGAGGTTTGCATCGTCTTGCTCTCCAGAAAAAAAAGTCACTGACCCAACACTATCAAATGCCAGTTTCAGAACAGATACATTAACAAAATCTTAACTTGCACAATGTTACATACTACATAATCATACTCTTACCTCTGACAATCGAAGTAGGTCAAAAAACCTCCAACTTGCAGTAAGTGGAGTTGATAAGTGTTTAAAAAAGCTAAAATAAGCAGCAGCTAAATAGTTCAGCATAATTCAACTACAGCCAAACACTGAAATGTTGAAAAAATAGTCTGAGGACTAAACAGCTATATAAGCAGATGACCATCTCACTGATGAAAACAGAAAAACAATGCAAGTTTTTTAATTAAAGAATGAGAGATTTAGCTACAGTAGTACAGCAGCAGGATGTCATAGCTACATAGTTCTACCCTTCTCTCATTTACGAGATTCTTACTCACTTAAGTCTTGTCCCCAAAACCTGTTCAAAAAATGATCTTGATGATCCTGCTGCTTTTAGATTATAATGCCCTGTGCTACACTGTTGTGAGCATTGGAAACCAGACTACAAAGATGAGATTAGCTCCAAGATAAAAAAATAAAATAAAATAAAATTATAATGTTCTATACTTCAAGATACAGCAGTATCCTAGTCTGTTAGTCTGTTTTTGAAGCCAAGAATGTGAATACATTGCTTGCTATTTCCTACCACAGTGAGTCAGTCCATGGCTGTGCATGCATTCTCAGAGAGTTTAAAAGCCACTCTCCATGCTCTTCAGTACGTGCTTTTCCATGAGGAATTTTTTTTTAAAAGGCACTCTCACTCAAAACATAAGGGAGCACCTGGCTCTGCATTGCTGCAATCAGTTAGTTGCCTTAACATTCACAGAAAGATGACAAGGAAAACAAACATTGTATTATTGCATCTTGATAAGCTGACTGTAAACTATCAAGCATCTTACTGAAAACAAAGCCCTGAAAACAAATCTTCAAATCAGCGTAGAATATCTCCAGGATCACCTCAAGTAGAATAAAAGCAAGTTATGAAGTTAGAAACATGAAATATTGATAATTTAACTGTAACTCAGCATAGTAATGGACAGATTAAGTACTATTTATGAGATGTTTGCCTGCTGTTACACTGCAGAAATGATGGCATGCACAAATGGAACTAATCCCAGCCTGAGCTTCCAGACATTATTGAAATTTAAGAAAATAGTCCATTAAATCTTTTAAGCATGCAAAACTATTTTCATATTGCCTAATTTGCTAATAGTTCCAAGCCCGTTTCCTACATGCTTTCAGTACCAGCTGCAAGCTTTTCCACTTGTAAGAATCCATAATACTAAACAGTTGGCTTCAGCTTCTTAGGAATAGCACTGCAGCCAAAACTCTTTAAAGTGAGATGTCAGTACTGCTAGCTGAGGTATTCAGCGTTCCAAAATCATTAATGCATTATACATAAAATGGATCAATCACCTTAGTAGGACCCAGACAGATGCTTAGGCAAGGATAATTAGAATTAACCTTTTAATTAAGAAAATGCACATTGTCTAGAAATCTACATAAATAAATAACACTCTTACAATGTTTTTCAGAAGTCCCCAGACACAGCCTGTAGAGTATGTTAAATTCCCAGAGACTTGAATCAAACCAGTCCACCTTGGCACTACTCTCCTGTAAATGATGGGACCTAAGAGAGAGCATACCTACTGCCCTGTGATAACACCCTGCCACGGAGAGGCAGTTTAGGAGGGTCACAGGTTTACCAGTGACAATTCCAGCTTTGGACACCAAGAGTTAGCCAGTGTAGGTCACCGAAGGTGCCCTCACAGGCAGGTTTGCTACCAGTCTCCAAATGTTTCTACACTATAGCTCTACCTCCATGCAGAGGACACAGTGAGACAACTGCTGGCATTGCCCTAGCTAAGCAGAAGCAAAAAGGGAGCGGGTCCTTGCCCAGCAGCAGCTGGAACATGGTCAGCTGGGAAATGGCTCCAGGCTGCTGGACAGAGACAGGAGGGAGGGAGCCTGCTGTAACGCTAGTGGACTCCTAAGAGAAGCAGGAGAATTGCAGTGAAATGAAAACCTACAGTCATGATGGGAGCGTCTTTGAGGAACCTCAGGAGAGACAGCAAGCAGTTGGTGCAACCAGGAGCCACTGTAAGTTAGCTAATATTAGAAACAAACAAAAGAAGAAGAAAAAAAAAGAAATAAAAGAAAAAAAAAAAGCATGCAGAATGTGCTTCATTTTCAACCTTCTGTTTTTCTGTTGTTGTTGTTTCCTACATTTGAACTATCATATTCTGCTCCAGTATAAGGCATTATTCTTCCATTTTAATACTTTGTGTTCTAACAGCTTACACATATCAGTAGTCCTCCACACTGTGAAATAACCACATAAAAGAGAATGTGGGACACTTTTGACCCAGGCTCTGGTCATCTCAATCCCACCAGTTAAAGATAAATGTATGTACCTCAGTCTTGCTATCTAAATTCTCCCAAGTTGTTCATCAACATTCCCTCAGCATTCTCGTTTTTATACTTAAGAGCTAACTTAAATGAACAATTACATTTCAGCATGCTAAAGAGATTTTCCTGTGCATCCTTCCTTACATGTTAATATTTACATCCTTATCCATCCCCAAGTCCCAAGTACACAGGAAAAAAAATAGTACAGGGGTATCTACCATATGCAAGTGTTGCATATCAAGCGTCCACATTCACCTACTGAGCTCTAATAAAAAAGTCACCCACAGCCTGTTCAGTTCTGAGCAAGGTCACAAGTGTGCACTTTGTTTTCCTCATTTATACTGATGGGAACAAGTACCCTAAAAGAGTATAGACTCCTGAACTTAAATGGTATGAACCCAGATAACACCTAATCTACTACCAGTTTGACATTGTGCAGGGAAATCAGGGAAACCTCAATGAATTTAGAAACATCTTCTGACTTTCATAACTGATATAAATAATTGATCTTCTGTGACCTGCCAGTATCAGGAATGCATTTTTGCTGGAAAATGTGGCTTTATACAGTTAAATGATGAAATGTGCCCATTTTAGGCTTGCTCATTCTTAGGTAGTTATGTGCCTTCAAAGAGAGAGTGACAGATCAGATTTAGATATGTAATGAAGGAAGATGATTACTGTGTTTTGCACATCCATGTCTATTTTAAAACTAAGCTGTAACTGACCTGCCTTGCTACAAGAGTGACTTCAAACCAGCGTTTTCATGGTCTTACTCATCCCTTTGTTTGCCACAGAAAAGCTGGGGAGAATTGTAAGACCACGACATCCTAGAGAACAAAAACAGATTGTGTTTATTTGTCTACATTCTGCATCAGAGCCCACTGAACTCTTCGAGGTAGCATTAACGACTGCAGGAAAATCAAAGCAGATTGTTTTGCTTCTAATAAAGGAACCGACTCCCAGGATCAAAGAACATTAGTTATGTGGAAAAGTAAATCCTGTTCAGCTGACAGAGTTAAAGTTGCTATTACTTGGAAAAGGCTTGGCGCTGAGAGGTCAGACCAGGTAAATCTGAGCTCTCTTAGACTGACGTGGCAGGAAAGCCACCACCATAAAAACCCACCAGTATTACCAGATGCCAATACATTTAGTGCAACTGACGCAAAGAACCTCAATCCCATCCCTAACAGAAGTAAAAACACTATGAAATCTACTTCTGGAGAATAACCTTATAGCAAGATACAACAGCATACCCGCATCAATCATCCAGACTTCACAGCCCTGTCAACATTGCTCCTGGCAACACAGTGAAACACTTCATAGTTTAATCTGCTTTGAAGAAAAATGTACTTGGCCTTACGTGATATCTAAGTCTCAGGCTATCTTCATTTCCCACTAAGTTCTCTGAAGTCAATGATATTGTTTCCTCATTGGAGATATTGTTCACAACATTTTTATTAAGATTACCAATATCTTGCCAATCCCCAAAGGGATCGATGAACTCAAGCAATCATAACTTCTCAAACTGCATTCCATTTTGTGTCTACAAAATTACCAGTTTAAGACAGTGACTGAGGGATACAGGAAAGCATGCTCTGCAAGCTCCAAACAAAGGGAACTAAAAAGTACTCCATATAATTCACTTCCCCTCCACTCCCTTTTTGAAGATGGGTACCGAACTTCTATATCTAGCCAGCAGTCCCTCACGGAAGTTTCCTTACTTGCACAAACACCAGGGGTTCTCCATTAACAAAATGACTGAAGTCCCATTATCTATCATCTAGCCAACCGATACGAGACCAGTATAAATTACCCCTTCCCCACTGTCCACACAGCTGACTACATTGTCAACACCCTCTTTCTCCAAAAACCTTCACCGTCACACTGCTTTCAATACCAACTTTACTCTGCTGGCATATTAAAGCAGAAGCTGACCACCTGTACAGCTATGACCACCTAAGAAAACAGAGACAATTTATTCACTTTGCTGACTTCTAGCATCAAAACCAAAATCTTCATTTGTAACACTAGTTCTATATTTAAATCCTGCAGCATCAATAATTCATAATAAAAGGAAATTAAGGCTGCACAAACTAATCTGTAGCTATCTAATGAAACGGGTGTAGCCAATAATATTTATTAATTCCTGAATTATACAAGCATAACATACTGGTATTTCAAAACTATGGAAATTAGTCAAAGTAGCATGAAAGGGTTAAAGAATAGATGTGTATATCAGAAAGGGAAACAGTGTCACATTTATTGTAGCTCTTCCATGTAAAGGAGTAATTTACTGCTCAAATGAGAAGCTTCTTCTGTTAAGTTTATCAGTAACTGAATTAAAGCTTTGCACTAATAGAAAAGAACATTTTAAGCCAATAAAAGATAGAATTAGAAATCAAATCAAAATCCCATTAAGAACACTGATTTTTAATAAGATTAAGTTCCTTACACTTCCAAAACACAACTTTTATTAGAGTCCTCCTTAGAACAAACTTTCATACCAAGGATAGTTTGTATCTGCTGAAGACAGCCTTACTGCTGAAGCTACCACTGAAGCTGCCCAGCTGTTACAGACTGCATTGCCTATTTAAAATCTAGTTACAAATTCAAGGGGGGCAACCTGAAGCAAGAGCCACATGAGCTCTGTTGGCAAAATCTGTTTACTTTTTGGATTCACAGCTTCCAAGGTCAGCAAGGCCCTGTATCAGCCTCTTAGGAAGAAGATAATTTCTCACTTGTTTAATAAAGGGATTCTTTTTTTCCTCCATAAAAGAGATTGGGACAACCAAATGATTTATCAGTGTCTCAGCAGAATTGTTTCTACTGTAAAGATTCAACTTCTTAGATATCCAAATAAGCAATGTTATTTACTTTCTACTTCTCATCCCCCAACCAATATATGTCTACGTTTGTGGTTAACCAATTGTTGTACTTCCCTATTCAGCAAAAGGGAAACATGTAATTATCTACCCACAGATTCTTACAGCCATCAGTCAAAACTCATCTCCCATTTCCAAAGTACTTCAAGCATTTGACAAGTCACACAAATTCTTCACACAGTAGCTTCAAGTTCACCTCGCTGGAGTCCAGCAAAAAGCAAACGGTGATAATGACCAGAAACCATCTCAACTACAAATTTCTTTAACTCTCTTATAAAAGAGAGTGAAACAAACATTACAAGGATTTCAAGCCCTGGAACCTAAGATTTCATAGAGAAAAGACAAAACATTAAAAAAAATCCTCCAAAATTAAACATAAAAAATAAATAAATAAAGCCACAAAGAAAAGACACTCTCAGCTAAGAGACGATTGACTAATGAAAAGGTGGTTTTGAGACAGCAGCCAGCACTTTATTAGACTGGGAACTTCAGCAAGTCTCAAGTTATTTTCACTTCTCTTTTACGCAACGTTTCACATCAATTTGACATTAAAGCTAGCTCTCATAGCCTTGGCATTAGAAAAGATACGTATCGCTTCTTTTCCTTACTAGTCAGTCTTCCATACAAACCATTTAGAACACCCTCAAAGTTTTCTATAAGGTATGTCACATGCACTCTGAACCAAAACCTCTTTCACAAGGCTCAGCTTCATTTCTGAAGTCACACTAGACAGTTCACATTTCTCTTTGGCCATTCCAAGCAAAACAAGCCAAACCAACGTGTCTTATCAATGATAAGACCTATGCAAGATTGCATCTTAGTTAACAACTTATATCATGCCACATTAACATGGAATCCTATTTATCTAATCAAGATCCATGTGGGCACTTTATTCAAAGCTCTATTACAAATTTCCAGGATTTGTCAAATATATATATATACACACACACGTATATTGTGTTAATTAAAAGCAATTAGCAATCCTGCTCATTTTTCTTTTGTTCACGAGAGTTGCATGAAAAGATTTTAAAAAGTTGCATATGTTGGGCTTGTTCAAATCAGTTATTTATTTTCTTGTGCATCAAAAGAGCTACACAGTAGATTTACAAAAATAATAATAATAAAAAAAATTGCTAATTATTAAGCCACATCGTTAAAAGAAAATATACTACCCAAAAAACATCTTTTTCCCCTTGAAGTTAACTATGTGCATGCAGAACTGGAGGTTCCTTAGCAGAAAGCTTACCTTCGAAACAGGAATACCTTCACCTTCAAATAAGTAAAGATGCAGCCTGCACACCCACCCAAAACAGACCAGAAACCACAGAAAGGCTCAGCTGAGAAATGAACAGTTATCCTATCACTATTTCTTCATTTTAACTTCCTAATCTTAATCCACAGGCATTCAGAGCCATGACTTAAATTGCACTTACATAAATAGCTTGCCATCGTCCTTTGGAGAAGAATAAATGATGACTATGGTAGTTCTTATATTCCAACCATATAAAGAATTAACATTAGCTGGCCACCAACATAATCTTCAACACAAACTAGGTACAGCAATTTTCGTATTAAAAATGAAATGCATAGCCTATCTCCTTCAGTATCAATATTCAATTTTGTTGGAAAGGATCATAAAAACAAGCTTTGCTCAGCTAAAGAAGAGACACCTTTACAAGACACCTTTACAAATGCCAAAATCCAGTATCAAAGGGTTTTCTAAAAATACAGCAAGGGTCAACCATCAATGTGGAGAAATGTTATGAAAGGTTTGGCACTTGTGGAGTGAACAAAACAAAAGCAAAAGAATTTATTACAATAGAATAGTACAAACAACTAGTTTCCATGATCAGAGGGTAAAATTTTACAAAAAAAAAAAAAATGCAAACAATGTAATTTCTGCTTGAGGAGTGACAGACAGATATACCAGGTTTACAAAAACAACATCTTCTTGTTTATGCACGTGTAAGTGATTTCCAGTCTGCTTTATTTTCAACCAAATACAGTACATTTATCAAAAAAAAAAAAAAAAAAAAAAAAGAAAACAGCATGTACATTCAATATAAAACATTTCCAGCAACAGCTACAGTCCAGTTCCCATTCACAGTATTTTTAGTGCAATGCACTAACAGGGCCAAATATTTCTCTATCCATAAAAAGTATTTTTACTTCTGATCTTGTGATCAACATTTTTAGATATATTTTATACAAAAAGTATATATGAACACGAGGCACCTCCCTAAGTAAGGGAGTGAACCTATATAAAAAACATGGTATTTCTTCTGATGTACAGTACCTTCCAAATTGTAGCAATTTGACACAAATCACTAACAAAATGTTTTCTAAAAAGTAAAAAATAAAATAAAATTAAAAAATAACAAAACAAAACCACTGATGCACAAAACTTGCCAAGAATCCCATAATGGCAGGCATGCAACAGTTTTACTAAAATTCTGATTAAAAGGTAAAAAAAAAAAAAAAAAAAAAAAAAAAAAAAGGATCTAAAACATTTTCCAAATTATACAAAGTCAAGTGCTATCTATAGTGGTCATTCATCATATCGAGAGAAAAATTACTTTGAATTTCTCCCATACTATCCTCCCTTTTTATTAATATTTAAAGAAATAAACTAACATTATAAGTGGTTGTGCACAGATTGTCTGTCTATAATACATCAGCAAATATTCACTACCTTCATATTAACATTAGTGTGTTGATCTTTCAAAAAATAAACTGAAAATATAAACTGCAACTATCATTAAAGTGCTTGTGTATAAATTTTTTAAAAAAATTCAAGAACAGAGGAATGTGGATATTCTTGTAAACATCCTAGATGTTTACCAAGTTGTCCTATGAACCACACATGGAAAAAATACGGAGATCTTTGAAGCAACTGTAATACAGTGAAATTCAGAACGTCCCACAACTGGGAAATTAGTCAGTATGAACAAACTGATGTTATGGCAAATACTAAAAATTAGTACAATTCAGCCAATATACACTACGTTGTTTGCTCTTATACATTCATTTGTAATAAATTTAAACAGTATATAACACAACAATTGCCAAAGTAGATTTCACAAAAAAGTTAAGAGCTGTTCATCAGTTAGCGCTATTAGGGAGGAACAGTATGTACGATGAGCTCTCTGAAGATGGTTTCCTAAATGAGGTCTTCTTCCAAAGCTGTTGTTTAAGTTGCCTCTGTATTTTATTTTTTTTTGAAGTTCACGTATCAAACCTCAACTGCATAGACATAAGCATAGTTAACTGCTCATTTAGAAGTACATGTGTATTTCAACTACTGCAGTGTTTTGGGAGGAAGCACTGTCTAACAAGCAGTCAGAATGGTCGTAATTTAGTAAGAAAACAACAGCTTATGAAAATATTTCCTCCTCACAGTACCATTATCAAGATATTAGCGGTTCCAACACCACATTAAAGTCTTTTTCATGCAAATGAACTCCAAACTTTCCGAACATCACTTGAACCTATCTGAGGAGAAATGGGAATAAATTAATGCTTTGCGTTTACCAATATAATTCTGTTTGAAATTACAGAAGATAAATAATTTACAAGGTTAAATTTTTAATTCATCATCAAAATACAAGTCACTTTTCCTCTTAAAATTACAATAATTCAGGGTCCAGTTCCATTCCATTCAGCCAGGATTTGTTATGAAGCCATGAACAGATCAGAATACATTTTAGCCTAGCTAACACTACAAAAACTGAACTGAAATGAAATTACCTCCCACTTCAGAGTAAAAATATAGAGCAAGGCACATATACTTGTATTTTTTTTTCCACCAAATATGTTATAAGGCTATTTCTAAATAAGAATATTAAAACCTCTTATAGGTATTGCTAATGTCTCTCCATTATATTTTTTTTTTTTATACAATCCCCACACCTTTAGGCATGAGTCAATCACTCTGAAATACACAATATTTCCTTTTTTTGAAAGGTCCTCTTAAAAAACAGGTCATATTTAATATAAAAGGCACTGGAAAACTAAGAAAATACAAATACAACTCTCAAGTATAAAACAATTCCCAGTGTACCATATAAGCAGGAGTTTAGAAAATTCTTGGCCAGACCTCTACATATATTTAGGCTTAAAACAAAAAATCTTTATGAGACTCAAACTTCAAAAAATAACTGACCAGAAGTCTCTGAATTTGTGCTTGTATAAATAAGCACTAAAAGAATCAAATCCTAAATTTGGTGATTTTAAGTGTTCACAGGGACCTAACTCAAAACTGATTTTAAATCAAAACAATTAAGTGCCCAAATTACATTCAATCGAAGTGTTCTATGTCCTACTGCGGGTAGAACATGTGTTATAGCCTAATATGCATGAAACATATAAAAAAAGATAGTTACTGTACATCATAGACATTTTCAGTCAACAGCTTTTACCATGGTATTTTTAGCACTTCTTCAACTAGGTTACAGAGCTGTTCATTAACAGGATAAGTTATTCAAACCAGACAAAGGCACAGATAATTTAAAAGCATACTATTTTAGACATGTATTTATGTTAGCTTGACTATAACAGATGCTTTAAAAACAATTTAAATAGTCAACTTTGTACACTTTAATCTATATTCTACTCCAGTTTGCTGCAATGAAAAATTTAGAAATTAATTCTTTTCCTAAAAACTAAAAAAAAATAATTAAGAAACCGCTTTGACATATATCATAGTATTTAAGCCTCTAAACCATAAAATCTATGGAAAAATATGGTGGTTTTGTTTTGTTTGGAAAAAAAAAAAAAAGACAAAACACTATATTTTCCTCACCAGACAACAGCTTTAGATCTTGTACTTCTGCCTTTGGTTTTATTTTCTTCAGGTGAATGAGATACATTCGCCTTATGGGTTTTCTTATGATGTTCTAGGAAAGCTTTTCTGGCAAACGCTTTCCCACATTTATTGCATCGATGAAGAGAAAAGTTTTTTGTTACTTTTACTTCAATGCCAACATCAGCTCCTTCATACTTTTTATTGGGCGAATTAGAAGTGACATCCTGTTTGGAACCAATCTGTTTTGTTTCATCCCTCTGAGGGCCTCTTTTTGTCACCTTATTTAGAACGAGATCAATTGGCTTTTTTATTGCTCTAATTTCTAAACTTGCAGTTATTTTCCCAAGGTAGCGCGGTGACTTTTTATGAACTACAGTTATATGCCTTATCACATCGC
Organism: Aythya fuligula; assembly: GCF_009819795.1. NCBI lineage: Eukaryota > Metazoa > Chordata > Aves > Anseriformes > Anatidae > Aythya > Aythya fuligula. The sequence continues at coordinate 21,969,612 of NC_045559.1, read as the reverse complement.
GTTTGCGACGCGTTTCGTACGAGCAGAGCGGACACCTGTAGTATTTAACATAAATGTTATTCCCATCTGTGTGTAATTCGATGTGTTTTGTCAAGTTCTGTTTTGAAGTAAATTGGCGTTTACAGAGTTTACAGTAAAGTTGCTTGAAGTCAAAGCCAGCTGAAAGTTTTGGCTTCCTGGTTTTTTGCTGGCCACCTGCAGCAGATGCATTGGTTGATTTAGAGGTTGGTTTAGAGGTTGACTTAGTGGTTGATTTAGAGGTTGATTTAGGGTTTTCTGGGTCCTGTTTAACTTTATTTTTCTGTGCTGACGGAGTGCTTTTTTTCTCGTTTGAATGATTTGTTCCCTTTAATTCATTCTGTGGAGAAAGAGCAATGGAAGGGGGTGAAGGTTCTACAGAATCTGCTGGTTCAACGTTTAGTTTTATTTCTGTTCCATTGGCAGTATTGTTGGGTCCTTTCTCTCTTTTAGAGTTCTTTCCAGAAAGAGTTATCTTGTGAACAATTTGCATGTGCCTTTTCAGCATTATTTGTGAACTATATTTTCTCTTGCACAGAAGGCATTTGCACGCAGTTAAATTGTACTCAGCCTTTGAAGACGACTTTTGTTTTCGGGTCTTAAAAGATTTTTTAGCAGAAGCTGTATCCAGGAACAAAGGTTGCCCAGGTTTTGTAGCTATATCAGGAGTAATGGAATCCCTTCTTAATCCTCTATGAACTTCATCAAAATGCCTCCTTACGTTGGCTTTTGTGGCAAATGATTTATAACACACAGGACAACTTCTACCTAATGTTACAAGAACGTTCTTATTTCGTCCCTTTGTGGAGCACTGATTTGGTTTCTTTTTTGTTTCTATGTACTTCTTTAGCTCTTCCATCTTTTTTTTGTGTACTTTTCTAATGTGCCGGCGTACACTGCGTCTGGAATGAAATTCTTTTCTACAAAGGCAACAAATCAGCTGGTGGCCAAAATCAGAATTATCCAAAGAGTCCAACTCAGGAGTTGCTGCTGGAGGCTGTTCTTCAGGAGTAGGTATCACCTTGTTTGTAACAGGATCAGCAGGAGGTAATTCTACAGTCTCCCCCACTGGAGCTGGAGCTGAAACAGTCTTGGGTTGCTCAGTGCTGGGTTCCTGTGTCTGTACTGGAGTTTGATCAGGAGTACTACTACTTTCTGTGTTCTCTTCTGGGCTATCAGTCCTTGATACATATTGAAATACAGCATTCTGATTAGTTTCTATAGGTTGCAATTTAATTATATATTCTTGTTTGTCTACCCTTGGATAGATTGCTTCCAGGAGGTCATTTATGGCTTGACTCTGTTTATCATTTATATCTGGGAGGTCTGGGAAAAAAAAAAAAAAGCAAAAGTATTATTTTAAAATCATTTAGTAACTTTAATTATTTAAGTTTTACAAATTTCAAAGTGCCTTTTTACCACTGTGTCTACTCAGACACCAAGTTTGCATAAGCCATGTATTTTTACTATTTTACCGACCTTTTATACTTACAGGCTTTGAGTAATCATTTTTATCATATCAGCACAAGTGACATTTTTAGTAGAAGCCAAGACTGAAAGAACATCCTTCTAGTGTGCTAACATGAAAACCACCTAGGCTAAAAATTAGTTTGTCAGGAATTAAACTGTTATCTAAGAAGCTGTATCAATTGCAAAAGTAAGGACACAGGACTAAGCTATGTCCTTAGGACTAAGCTTCCAGTGTGCAGCTAAGCCTGAAGCATCATTAGAAGCTGATTTTCCTACTGCTGGAAACAGGCGTTCTCAACAGAGAAATATATTTCCAGAAATAAGCTCTTTTTCATGAACTCTGAATAGTCCTTAAGAAAGAATGAAACATCTGTGTAACCTGGGCACTGCATGAGGACAGAAGTAGATGAGACAGAATTTCTGGGGCAAGGAAAGATGTTAGCACTACCAAAACAGTTAGTAGGCTTAGTGATACAGTATGGTAAGCGTAAGGACAAATTCTGAATTTAGGAAAAAATAATTTCTCAAAAGAATAAAAATTCAGTGAAATAATATTTCATGAAATAACTCCACTCAGCTTACCCAAAGGTTCACCCTCTGTTCTGCCTTGATAAGGAGTTGAAATGAACTTAAAAAGCAAGAAAGGATGATATGGGGATCCTCCTCTCCTTGTTTGCCTGATACCAGTAACCTAAACTTTGCAAGCTGAAGTTTGTGAAGTACTGTTTTAATATACCTACTTTCAAAAAAGTTTATTCAAATGTTTTTCAAAACATTTATATCCCTGGCTACCACAATGATGCTATGTGTATTTTACCTAGAAGAAAAAGAAGTATTAGTAAATTTATTTCCTGAGTAAAGTAAACCCACACTGAGTGAGGGTCATTCCTTCTACATTCTGAAGCAGAGGAAACAGTGTCACAACAAGAAATACGCTGTTTTGTTGCTCAGAACCATGTTTTAACACTGAATTATTAACACCTTTTGCAGTCAGCTTCAAATGGGGATTGTCTGTATAATTTTTATCACGGGTAAAAAGTCATCCCTATTTTGTACCATCTCTTCATACTATCCAATGACTACGCAAAGTACCTCAAAAGAGTCCTCAGGGAATGGTATTAGGAATTTTTTTGCTATGAGGACTACTGAATTTTTATTCCTATAATAATGTCACTAGCTTTTAATTTTATGTATTGAAAAAAATTCCCACTTCATTCAATAATCTTCATTCTCAATTTTGTATAAAACATAAGGATTTATATAGCTTTATTCAGAGCATTTATTATTATTCTCTTCATCTGGAGCACATAGCATTGTTCTTGTCATTTGAACCCTTCTTAGTGAACAGTAAAAAACATCAGTTAAGCAGACAATTAAATGAAGGTTAGAATGTCAGGAGCAGGACTGGAAGTCTACTCAGGGTAATCTTATTTTGCTTAGAAACTTTCACATTTAGGTCAGATGCACTTAAATACTGCTTTGCAAATACAACTCATCCCTTTCACAGAGAAGCTCTAGGGCTCTGCATCTGGCCAAACACACTAATTTAAGGAGGGAGACAGTATTAGTCTTTTCACCTTCTCCTTCACAACACCTGCTGACACAGTGTGGGAAAACAATCACCTAAAAAAAAAAAATTAAGAAACTAGTGATTTGCTTAAGTATTGAGGCATGAGGATACTAATAAAGGAAGAAAAAAACTCATTGCAATGTTGACCTAGTCAACAGAGACCAAGATAATTAAAAAATATGCTGATCTAAAACTGAAATGCCTTGTTAGATCCAAGCTTTTCTATCAAATTCAGTTTCCCAATCCTTTGGCATACTCTTCAGTATCTTCCGCCATAAAGAGAAGAAATGAGAAAGGAAAAGGACAAGAAGGAATAAAAAGTGTTAATAGTGACACCCTTCATTAAAAAGGTTGGGCCTAAAATCTAGCTATCAAACTATGACATGAACACAAGTATTACAATTAGTAAAACTTACTATCATCCATCTGGAGACTTGGAGGACAATAAAACTTTTTATGAGTAATTAAATTTGGTAATCCTCTGAAGAGACTCCGGCACAATTTACACTCAAAAATAGTGTCCACATCTTTTAACAAGATATGTTTAAGTTGTTTAGTTCCTGTAATAAAAGAAACATTACACTTAAAAGAAGGTTTTCTGTTCATCTAACTCAAATCAGCTCATGCAAGCAGAAACATTTTAAAACACGACAATTTCAACAGCATTTTATCTTGCATTAATGCTTTCATTGCACTGTTTATGATACACACAAACAGTTTCACTATGAAAACAAGACTAGTCTGAAAAAAGTGTTTACACACATTACAGCTTATAGTGAAAGAGCAATGAGTTATTAAAGAATCACAGAACAGCACAGGTTGGAAGGAAGCTTTGTTTGTTTGTTTGTTTTTTTATAAGCTCCCTTTAAATATTGAAGGGCTGCAATGAGGTCTCCCGCCTGGAGAAGAGAAGGCTCTGGGAACAGCCCCAGCTCTCTCAGCCTTTCTTTCTAGGAGAGGTGCTCCAGCCCTCTGATCATTGTCACAGCCCTCCTCTGGACTCGCTCTAACAACTCCACATCTTTCTTGTGCTGGGGGCCCCAGACTTGGATGCAGCACTCCAAGTGGGGCCTCACAAAGGCAGAGCAGAGGGGGCAATCACATCCCTCCACCTGCCAGATATTCCTCCATTGATGCAGCCCAGGACACAGTTGGCCTTCTGGGCAGCAAGTGCACACCGCTGGCTCATGTTGAGCTTTTCATCCACCAGAACCCCCAAGTCTCTCTCCTCAGGGCTGCTCTTAATGAGTTCTTCTCCCAGTCTGTGCTCATGTCTGGGATTGCCCTGACCCAGGTGCCGCACCTTGCACTTAAGATTTGTTGAACCTCACCAGGTTCACATGGGCCCACTTCTCAAGCTTGTCCAGGTCCCTCTGGATGGCATCCCTTCCTTCTGGTGTATGACTGCACCACTCAGCTTGGTGTCATCTGCAAAATCACTGAGGATGCACTCAATCCCATTTGTCTAAGTCATTGATGAAGATATTAAACAGCACCAGTCCCAAGACAGACACCTGAGGGACACCACTTATCACTGTCCTCTACCTGAACATAGAGCCATTGACCACCACTCTCTGGGTGTGACCTTCAAGCCAATTCCTTATCCACTGAATGGTCTACCCATCAAATCCATCTCTCTTCAATTTGGAGACCAGGATGTCACATGGGACTGTGTCAAATGCCTTACAGAAGTCCAGGTAGATGACATCGGTTGGTCCTCTCTTGTCAATTGATGCAGTCTCTCCATCACAGAAGGACACCAGATTGGTCAAGCACAATTTGCCCTTGGTGAAACCATGCCGCCTGTCTTGGATCACCTCGTTTTCTGTGTGCCTTGACGCTGCTTCCAGGAAGATCTTTTCCATGATCTTGCCAGGCACAGTGGGGAGGCTCACCAGTCTGTAGTTCCCTGGATCCTCCTTTCTACCCTTTTTAAAAATGGGAGTGATGTTTCTCTTTTTCCAGTCACTGGGGCCTTCACTCGACTGCCAGGGCTTTGCAAATAGGATGGAGAAAGGCTTGGCTACTACACCAGCCTGTTCCCTCAGGATCCTGGGATGCATATCACCAGGCCCCATGGACTAGTAGCTGTTCAGTTTCATCAGGTGGTCTCAAACCTGCTCTTCATTTACAGTTGGGAGGGACTTTGCTCCCCCAGCCATCATCTACAGGTTCAAAGAAACAAGAGACATGGGAAGCCTAACTGGCAGTGAAGACTGAGGCAAAAAAGTTGTTGAGTACCTCAGCCTTCTCCATGCCTGTTGTTACCGTTTTTTAAGACCCAAACAAAAGCTAACATTAAAAAGGATTCCATACTGAGGTACCTGGTTGCTGCAATACATTTGCCTAACAGCAAAGGACAAGCAACTCAAGCATTTAAACAGGTCTGCAGTGTTTTTTCTTTAAGCTTGTCTAACAATGTTAAGAAAGCAAGATACCTACAGCTATTTCACTTTTTTTTTTTTAAAGCACTAAGGCAAAAAATGACAGAGCATACAATTAGACTCAGAGAGCAACTAACAGGTCAACATCAATGTTACTACATCTGTGCACCTGACCCAAGATCAAAGTGATTGAGCTTATGCAAGAAAATAGAATTGGAGACATATTTTCAGCCTGCTGAAAGGAAAATACAAGTAATTTAAGTCAGAAACTTTTCTGTTAAAACACAACTAATTTGACAAAATGTGCAGGTTTTCTCACACTTGTATATTCCAAAAAGAACCCGCAAGAGTAAGAAGGGCAGGAATTTGAGAACACCAACAATGCTAGACCAATCCTTAAACAATTAAAGGGTTTGGAGTTTAAGTTACACTTCAAGACCAGATTTCACATCTTGCTAAAATTACGTACATAATGCCTACAATTAGCAAAGGATTGATAAATGATGAATACTTACCCGTGCTGAACCAGAAGGAAACACTAGCTAAACAAATTCAGCTAATTTCTCCAATTTGATATTTTTCTTATAAAGGAATAAATCAAAATTAATCTAAATTAGTCAAACAAGCAAAACCATAATGAAACTGGGCAAAGAATGAATATCTCAGACAACTATGAAACAGCAAAAATGGCATCAAGATACTCTTCCAGCCCAAACAGAAGTTCAAATTTTCACTCATCAGAGGCACTTAAGAATTCCATTTAAAGATCAAACTTAGAATCACACTGCAGAATTATTTCTTAAACCAAACTTTTTGAGTAAGCCTTACATAGACAGCTTTTTATTTCTAAGTCTAATTTTATTTTATTTTTTTTTTTACAACTGAGTTTTGGCAAAGCACAATGACTTCTCTTCTTCAGCTACTTAAACCTAGGATCCAGATTTGACTATCTGAGGCTACCATCCAGTTTCTTGCCTTGGCTATGCCATTCCCAGGCCACTGCCCAAGACTGTTTTTTCCTCCCACAGGCTCTTTCCTGAAGTGTTACTAACATAATCTTCATCTGACCTGCATTTCTACAGACAACAGACTACTGGACAAATTTCTCCATTTATTGAAATATACCAAAGTTAAGAATTGTAGAGTTCCCCAAACAGCACATTGGGTACTGAAATCTCACCCTCAAACAGCTATATTTTGGCATTTTTAAGACAAACATTAATGAAAACCCAGCTGAACAAAACTGAAAATGCTCCACATAAATAAAATTCCAGTGAATCACTAACTATAATTCAAATAAAAAGGCCTCCAACTTGGTGATAGCACACAAACTAAAATTTGGCTTTTGCTGTTGATGTGTGCCCTAGCCAAAAACATCCCTCTCAAGTGAAAAAAAACAACATCTAATTCACCATTATTTCCCCAATCAATGGGACACACAAGTCTCTCATTCTCTCTTCCCCTGCACTCTCTCATGTTATACTGACAGTTCAGCCTCTTCCATTCAGGACTGAATTTTTTTTTTTGTCTAATTCAAACCATTGGTTTTATGAATTACTGGATGAGATTTAAGGACTTATACTGGAGGTGTGAATGGATGACACAGTGGTCTCTCTGGTTTCAAACCTTCTGTATTTAACTGTGAAACTTTTCATAAGTAGCAGTAAAAATATTAATTGCTCTTTATGAATTAAACAGTAGACCATTACTGACTTTTGGAAACAGAAAATAAATTAAAACATCCACTAGTTTCATTGACGCATCAGGCAGAGAAAAAGCAAACATCTCCTCATTCTTCACTAACTGCAGGTTGCAGCAACAAGCAGTTAATTTTCTGCCAGCATATGCTGCCTCCAGCTTTTTTAAGCCTTCTTCACTTTGTAGCTGCAGCTAATTGGAGTAAGTGATACTTTGTCAAATCCTGTTAATATTTGTAAATGTAGATGCTAGGAATAACACCATTGTCAAAAGAAACTGTTACAGCACAGTCATAACAAATACTTCTCTGGCAGAAATACCAAAGCTTACGCCTTTAGCAAGCAATTTAACTTTTCAGAAAAATCTCACCAGTCCACTTCCTTCTACAAGAACATTCAATTCTATTACAGAGTTACAGAATTCTGTATTAGAATGTTGTTTGTTATGTTTTATTGTGTTTGAATCATTACTAGAAAATAGCTACTAATTCATTTGTTATTCTTAATGTTCTGAATGACAGAAGAAGCCTTCTGCTAAAACTGGATTAAATGGAGAACACTCCGGCTTTCATACCTATTTCTTTAAGTATACAACAGGTTTCAAAAGTGTTTCTTAGCATAATGAAATGTTGCTTGTTCAAAACTAACTAGTAAAATCTGCTCCAGGTCCTTTTGCCTTCTGTCCAACTTCCCCTGGTGCAGATGACTGAAGAGACCAAGGTAAGCCGTCAATTTAACACATGCCAGCGAGGACAACCTGGAAGCAGCCCATGGACAGATTACTTGTGATTAGCTTGTGCTATCTCCAATAAAGAGTCCATTAATCTGCCTCAAGTGAAAGAAGCCTGCCACACATATTTGAGGTTTTAGGTGAATCTCATTTAAACACACATAAAAATGGTTACTAATGATGACTCTCACATCCAGTTTTCCTTCTTCTATTAAGTTTCTAAATGCAAGTGGAGAACAAACTGAATATTGTGCCATTCTACAGGACTCAGCTCACGTGCAACCCATTACATATCATCAACGACTTACATATGAAACATTTACTTCATATATATATAATGATCTGTTGCTTTATACTTATATATATTAACAACTGCTATGTTCTTGCAATAAGGGTTGTAAAAATAAAATGCGTGTTTTGCCACATCAGAAGTGTAGAACCAGCTGGGAAATATTGCAGGCTTCAATCACCTTCGGCATGCTCATCCAAACACTTGTTATTCTTAGGTTCACTGCTATGATTTGCAACTCCAGAAAAGAGTCAATAAACACCTTAAAAGTATGATGATACAGCAGTATTAAAAAGTTCAAGGCAAACACTGAATTTTCTCAGCCTCTCAAGAGTTTCAATATAAACAAATCAATAATAGCAGTTGGAGGGATGACACCAAACAAGTCATTTTTAAAAAAGTATTTTTGAAAGTTAACTATACTGCAGGAGCTGTATCTTGACTACTTTATATGAGAACCCTTATAAAAGGGAACAGCACCTAATGCCAAAAACTTACAAATATTTTGCAACTATGCAGAAACTCAGGTGTTGGTGGCTCTTTTGTTTTAATACATATTAAATACACATAACCCTCACAACAAGGTAATAAACTTTTTTAGAGTCAAGAACGGTTTCATACCTGATCGAAAACATTCGATGATTTGTTGAATACCGGATTTTGATGTTTGCAGAGGCTGCTGTAACAATGGAGGATCACCAGGTTCCAACATATGCACTGAAATACATAAAGGATAAGCTGTTAGAGAAAACTGAGATGATTTTTTATTAGGTTACATATTTTCTGTGCATACAGTAAACTTGATAAAAAGAAGGCCACAACTACAGTACAAGTTGTCTTGCTCAAAAATTCTCATCAACACTGAATCAAAAAATTTGACAACACACTGTCATTTTGATTATTTAAAGAAAATGTGTATTCAAAGCTATGTGAATCAAACAAAAACAACTATACAAAACCATAATGACTAATAAGAAATTTCCATCAACTAAGGCAATTCCCCAGAACAGCCTGCTTGACTCCCATCATTTAAACCAAAACAACAAAACAAATGTACAAAAAAGCTTTACCAAATATTTCTTCAGAGTGCCCTGTGTGATTCATGTGTTGTCAATACGTATCTAAGCACTGAATTCACATCCGTTCAGCAATGACCAGAACAAGGTATAAGCATATTTAAGTAGTAGCTATTATAATTACAGCTATTATAATACTTTTAACAACAACAACAAAAAAGTTCAAGAAATGCTTCTGGTTCAAGCAAACTGCTGAACTAACATCTTACTTCTGAAGTTTCATTCCATCCCGCAGTCTTCATAAAATCTATTACAATTAGAACTGATCTAAAACTCTTTACTGATCAGGATGATGATTATTATTCTGATACACAGTGTTTATGCATGTGGAAATTAACAGCATTCCATTGGTGCATATGCATAAGACACCTAAGCTTTGCTCAGAGAAAAAAACAAATTTACATGAATAAGAGCACCTACTTAAGCGTACGTGTGCAAAATCACTAGTTAGGTCTTCTTTGTCATTTCATAAATCGGTTGCCCACTTGGTAGGACATTTAGCTCCATTGTAAGGTCTCAATTTTCTAAATAAGGTACTGAGCATGTCTAAGAAATTTATTTTTAATGAAGAGCAATAGAGACACAGTTTAAAACTATTTAGGTTTATTAATTGCAAATAGATTAAACATTTTAACAGAAAAGTTATGCCTTTCAATGTGAGGTTATAAATAAATTCAAGCTGGAAAGAGCATCAGAAAGAAAAGAATGATAAAATGAACACTCCATGCAACTCTCCTGGCCCCATTATACACTATTATACACAAACATGTAACAACCATTACAAATCAGCTCATTGTTTAGGGATCTCTAACACAATAACATCGTACTAGCTTATTCCATATTCTTCAAACTAGTGTACTTTGGGTTGTATACTGCCTCTAGTATGCACGTGCAACACCCACTGACATCAAGAGGAGTGACATATATGAAGCATACGTAACACATCACTATTATTTGTAAGGCAAGAATAGTATTTTACCCTTTATAAAGCATTAAAGCAACTCAAAACCTCAAAATCTTAAACACAAAGAAGTGTTTCTACAAGCTGAATAATACCTGCTTTCAAATCAAAGTTGCCACGCACAGGCTTTCAACAATTAATTCCAAAACCTGATGCCTTTCTTTTTGAAACATAAATGAAAGCATCCAAATTATAAGCTCTACAGTAAGTCAACAAGGAAAGAACCACATTTCCTTCTGTGCTTCCAATTATAACAGCAGGCATAACAATTAGAAAAAGCCTACCAAATTAACTGAAACTTCAGAGCACTCAAAGTACTTTCTACTGACAGTATCCTCTGTGTCATAGAGCAGTGGATGCATACAGTTGTTTTAGGACTTTTAGGGTTTGTGTTTTGTTGTGTTTTTTTTTTTGTTCGTTTGTTTTGGTAGACACTTAAGAAGAAGACCCCAAGTTCATCAGAGCTCACCCGGGGAGACTCAAAGTAAAGATACACTCAATGAATTCGAGAGACCGTCAAAAATGTCTTTTATAATAATAACTTGAAATGGCATGCTTTTTGGAAACACAAATGTTGTATTTACATAATTTCTCGCCTTCCTGCGCTCACTGTACGCAGTGCCCATTTGAGAGCTTGAGCACTTTGACAAGTCCTGCAGGAACTGAGAAATGATCTTTGTTCAATACGTCAACGTGACAGTGGGAGAACACATAAACCTTCCCAAACAGAACCCAAAGCTTTTGATACCCCAGAACTTTCCCTAATGATGCGCACCCGCCGCATCACCTCAGTTTCTCGGGGTTTCTCGCCCTACCTGGCTCACAGCACCCATGGTGATGGTGGTCAGTCTGGCAGCACTTGTCCCTCAGAGGCATTTTCCGCGGGCACCACCTACTTCCCTTCTACATCCAGCAGCGCGGTCCTGCTAAAACAAGCAAACCGAGAGTCACCTCGGGAGAAAGAGAGGGCGAGAAAGCGGCTCCGCGGCGGGCCAGGCGCACCCTCGGCGGGGAGGGAGGGAAGGAGAGAAGGAGGGAGCGAAGCCGCCGCGCTCGCAGCGCACCTCACGGTGCCCAAGCTCCCGCTCCCCGGCCCGACCACGCGCGCCCGGCCGCGGCAGGTGACAGCGGGAGGCGGGCAGGGAGCGGCGGGCGGCAGCGCCTACCTCCGGGCCGACAGCCGCGCCGACAGCCGGGCCCCCCCGCCCCGAGCTCGGCTCCCCTCAGCCCCGTCCCGCCGCGGCGGCGGCCGCTGACCCCGGAGCCGGATGGGCACGGCGGAGGAAGTGACTGCGGCCGGGCGCCGCGGGGCCGCGCACTGCGCACGCGCCCGGGCCGCCGCTCCCCCGCGGCGTGCCGCACAGGTGCCGCCGGGCGGCCGTTGGGCGGCCGTTGGGCGGCCCCGGCGCTGCCCGCCGGTGGGGTGCTGAGGGGCGGCCCCGGGTGGCGTGTCTGCGCTCAGCCTGCTTTGTTACAGCTGTTGGTGTTTTGTTTGTTTGTTTGTTTAAAGTTCTTCTGGTAAATTTTGCCGTGATGGGTGTTCCCGTGAGGTGCGTTCCCAAATCCAGTCAGGGGACGTTGGTGTGCTGCGCCAAGTGGGCAGGCACCTGCTGCCTCCACACGGCTCACAGAATCACAGAGTCAGCTAGGTTGGAAGAGACCTCCACCATCACCGAGGCCAACCTCTGACCAAACACTAAAAGTCCTCCACTAACCCATATCACTGAGCTCCACATCTAAACATCAAGGTGTCTGCCACTGCTCTGCTGGCAGCAGCTCGGCGGGGTGGGAGGGTAGCACTTGGGTTTTTTTCAAAGGAAAGGACATGAGTAAGTCTTCTTCCACTTCAGGACAAGTGTCCATCATTTAAGGAAAAGCTTTTGTAGGGAATATAGGAAGTAAACATATGTATGGGGAAAGTGCTGAGAGATGGTACCAATCTGTTGTCAAGTTTCGGCTTGTGGTTGAATCACCTCTTGATGGAGACAGGATTCATGGTCTCAGACAAAGTTCAAAGTCAAACCTACTGTCCGTGTTACATCTTGCTCACCCTTTTTCAAATCAGATATGAGGAGTTTTTACCATCTGACCACCAACTCATAAACAATACAATCTCTTTAAAATACGGATATTTATTTCACCAATAAGTCTTCTGTTTCCAAAGCAGCAGGAGGCAGAATTGAAACCCATAAAGTCCATTTGGGTTTTGATTAATGAACTTGATGCATCTGAATTATCAGAGAACAGTTCAGTCCAGAGTCATGTGGCACAGCAGCAGAAATCAATCGAAACTGTTAAGTTAGGCATCCAAACACCGGTCTCTGCATCTATCCAGAAGTGCTCTTATCTTGATGAGCGTAGCTACATCCTGAGCTTGGCTGCGTTTGACACAGACAGGAAAAAGCTTAGCTCCACCCAGACATGTAGCTGGCTGTTACAACCACATGCAGAGCTCGTGGGAAACAAAGTGCCAAGAACACAGCTGCCAACTCCTTTTTGAGCAACAGCCCACTGACTGTAGCACTTTCCCAAGTAGTGAACTTGGAGAATTAATGTTCCCCGCCTCCCAGATTTCAGGTTCAGATATAAGTTTCAAAGGCAGATATCAGGTTCAAAGCAAGATCATCTTCCAATCCTGCTGATGCCACTGTGTTGTTACAAATGTTGAAATAGGAGGAACAGCAGCTTGACTTTGTATCTTGGTCATTCACCATGAATGGATTCAAAGCACTAGCACAACTACCAATATCATTTTTATTGAGTGATCCAAAAAATATGAGAGACAAAAGCAAACTGCAAAGCATAAGCTCAGCAATGGATGTTCAGAAAACTTTGTTTGCATTGGCAGTGACTGAAGAAGTTACGATGCCTTTTGTGAATAAGTGCCACCAGCTAGCACAAAGAGAAGTAAACACAGTCATTGTTCATCTATTGGTAAACTCACAGTAAAAAGAACTGGAATAAAGGTCTGCTAACCTTTACTGATTTCTTATAATCCTAGCCATTATTCGTCACAGGGAGATGTTTTACACTATACCAAAACAGTCATTAAAAATTCTCCTCCTGCTTCATTAAAGTCTTAGCTAGGCATGGTGTCCTCAAAGGTGAGCTATCCAGTAGTGGTTCCTCCACTCATTCCTTGAACTGCACTGATTAAATCTGATAAAATTGCCCCAGTGCCCACTCCTTTATGGGGGCAATGCTGAAAGATTTAAAGAGTGAGATGAATCCAATGCTGGGGAACCACTTCATGGAATCAAGTGCTGGAGAGAAGAATGCCTGCCCAAATCAGTGGCAATGGCATTCCTCAATTCAGTACCCTAGTGAGGCATTTTTTAGCATGTCATCATCCTTGATGTTGATAGTGAGCTAAGGTCCAGCTCACTATTTGATGTTTTACTGTAACAGTCGTCTCTCAAATATTGAGTTACCTTGATATCACCTTATAAACATCATCTTCTAAGTACAGAGATTAAAGACAATGGACAAAGCAAAAGCATATTTGAGAGGCAGGAGACCTTTTCTCCATTAACACCAGTGACAGGACCCGCGGGAACGGGGTTAAGCTGAGGCAGGGGAAATTTAGGCTTGACATCAGGAGGGGGTTCTTCACAGAGAGGGTGGTTGCACACTGGAACAGGCTCCCCAGGGAAGTGGTCACTGCACCGAGCCTGTCTGAATTTAAGAAGAGATTGGACTGTGCACTTAGTCACATGGTCTGAACTTTTGGGTAGACCTGTGCGGTGTCAAGAGTTGGACTTGATCCTTAAGGGTCCCTTCCAACTCAGGATATTCTATGATTCTATGATTCTATATTAGTGCTACTTCTACTAATTCTTTAACTACAATTCATTCGTCTTTAGTTTCAAAACATCCTTTCTTCCATATCACAGGCACAATTTTAGATATAGGTCAAACCTCATATGAAATCATAGAGCAATTTAAGTTGGAAGGACACTCTGGAGGTCATCTCACCCAGCCTTCTGCTCAGTACAGGGCTATCTTCAAAGTCATATCAGGTAGTTCATAGTTTTGGCATGAAAAGTTTCAAAATTATCCAAGAGTGGAGATTCCATAACTTTTTTGGACTACTTCTCCTTTGTTTAACCATTCTCACTGTAATTCTTTGTTTCCTTACATCCAATCAAAATTTCTCTTGTTGCACCCTAAAACCATTCCTTCTTGTCCTTTTCCTGTTCACCTCTCAGAAAAGTCTTGTTCCACCTTCTTAGTAAACTCCCACTCAAATAATGAAGCATAGGGATTACATCCACTCTTTATGTTCTCTTCTTCAAGCTAGAGAACCCAAATTTCTTCAGCGTCTCTTTATGTAGTATGCTCCAGACCCTGGAACCATCTTGACTGCCTTCCTCTGGCTACTCTTCAGCTTGCAAGAATCTCTCCCACAGATGGGAGCCCAAACTGGACACGGCATTCCAGATGTGGTCTCACAAATGCTAAGTAGAGGAGAATAACCCTTCCCCTTCACCTTGATGACAACCCTGTCCTCCAGCACACCAGCAACTCCCCAAGTTTCATGTTATCCACACACTTGCTAAAATGCGTTCCAACTCATCACCCAGATCACCAAGTACGTTACACAGAATAAGCCCCAATATTGTGCCTTGAGGAACACCACCCAGACAGTTTTTCCATACCAACTGGGCAGTCCTGGGTGTGGTTATAGGGATGCTATGAGAGTCCATGTGGAAACCCTAACAAAAATCAAGGTAAATGACAGCCTCTGCTTTTCCATCATCTGCCAAGCCACTCATTTCATCATAAAAGACAATGAGATTGGTAAGGTAAAATTTGCTCTTCTGTCTTCCTCGGCCCAGTTTTAGTAATTATGGTTAAATGAAGATTAGCTACTCTACTATATCGTAGGTTCAGGAGGAGGAGGTTTTGTATTTTTGGAGGGTGACTAACTAACAGCTGAAATCTCATTCTATCTTAAATGCATATTCATAACTTTTGTACTCCAATCTTAAGGAAGACCAGAAAAATGGGCAGTGTTGAATGCATGTATGAATCTCAGTATCTAAGCTGACCTTATAACTTGTTTCTGGGTGGAAGACCCTCATTTATATCTTGTTGTGTGTAATCCATCATATACTTCATAATATAACCAATTAGTGATGTTGGCAAGCAAATGCACCCAAACTTTGACCAGTCATGTGCAAAGTGCCTGTTACAGATAACCAGCATAGATCAAGAAGATGCTTGCAGAGAGGAGCCCCTTCAGCCAGTGGCCGGTCATTGTGTGTGAGAATTTCTGATCCAGGTGTAAAGCTCATTTAGCAACACTCTGCTGCAGTTGTTCATGCAGCAGGATAAGCTGGGAATCATATTTGAGTTTCTCAGTTTAAGTGAAGAACAAGCAGATGATGTTTCCTAACTTTGAAAAATGCAACATTCACCAATTAAATCTGAGAGAAACTTGAAACTTATAAATAAGTTATAAAAAAACTTATTGAATTAAAATAGGTCAGAGGGTTCTTTGCAAAAACTGGTAAACTTTCTTTTTGTCTTAAACAATTAAGGAAAGGTTCAATGAAATTAAAAGATGGGCATTTTTAAAGCAATAAGAATTCTTCACACAGTCCATAATTAGCTTGTAGAACTGGCTACCAAAAGAAATCACCGTGACAAGAATTCAGGAAGGTTCAAAGGTGGGCAACTATGTGAATTACAGTAATATTTAGGTTTAATATTAAATCAATAATAAGGTTTGTCCAGCTGAAAAGTATTTTGGCACTAAAATATTACAAACCCTTTCCTTTTTAAAACTGGAACAAATACCTATGCATACAAAAAATCTCTGAGACTTAAGAGTTTCACTATTATTTGTGACACTGAACAAAAAGATCATGCTAATTGCTAACTAATTACTGCTAATTATTAATAACTGCCTAATATATAGGCTAAGAATTCACTGCAGTCAGAGCTGGGGCTTGGCACACCTGCTTTTCACCTAGCTAACATGGATGCTGCTGTGAGATAAACGTCCATGATACAGCAGCACTGTAGGTTTTAGTAGGTCTGTGTAAACCTGCCTGGGACACTGTACACTTAGGCAGCTAAGCCACAGTGCAGTCCAGTTTGCTATTTGCAATTTTGCTCTGATGTTTTTATGCTCTCAGGCAAAAAAAAAAAAAAAAACACCTTTAAAAAAAAAAAAAAATCAAAATTTTAATATGCCAAGCATACTAAAAGAAAGAATTACATCCTGCATAGGCTGTGTTACTGTCATCCCCTTTCACAGCACTCCAGGTGGCTGCTGCTATATTGTGCTCTCTAGGTTTGCCTACTTTTGCTTTTCAAAAAGAAAAAAAAGGGGAGCGAGGGAAGGATCCATTACCTAAGGACAGGGTCTCAGGTAATGAAGGCCTTAACATTCCGTTATGAGTGCTATCATTTCTATTGAATATTCCTCTCTCCCTCTTAACATTTCTACTAACCAAATATGAAATTCAGATCACTCTTCTGACTTGCCAGGTGCATTCATAAGTCCTGAAAATTCCTACCAGTTATTCTCAAGTAATTCTGTACGTGTTTCTTGCCTGTGAACCAGCAGTTTCATTTGGACCACTGTAGTCTCAAAGGAAGCACCTGTCTTTCATGAATTCATCTGCTTATTCCTGAAAGTACTGATAAACATTTAGCATCTGAAACAACCAGTGGCAATAATTTCCACTATATCAAGCACTTGCAGAATTCTTTGTGTTCAATATGCTTCCTGATAAATTGATTGTCTACTACTTCCTGTAGGAATTCCTGCAGAAATTAATGAATTATTATTAATTTTAAAAAGGATCAGTTTAGAAACAGATATTCAACATACCAACATATTCAACATTTCTCCGTAGCACTTAAGATGTTGTTCTATCCCAGCTCAGTTGCCTGTTATGCAGACAGGGAGTCCTCGTTAACTTAACCTTCCTGTGCACTGAAGCTGTTTCACCATGTTTAGGCTACCATTGTCTGTGGTTTTAGTGGTTCTGTTATATCATTCATAAGGGGGAATCATTACAAATGTGTGTGGTATCCAATGAACATTAATAGTTCACAGCCAAACCACATACAGTGTTAAACAGTGCAGGGTGCTCTTCGATGTAACGAAGAGAAGGATGAAAATCCTCCTGATTCATTTCATGCAAATTCTAGGCATAAAATACATTATAGGTGAGTTTTTGAGTTTAGCTTTTGTCTTCTGGGTAATGATCTCAACATAACCAGCAGACTTAAACAGCATCTGTTTGTTCATTGCACTTTAGATTATATGGAACTGGTGACGTGTTTAGAAACGAGTTCTGTTACAGCTTGATGATCAAATTCTTTTTAAATTGTTTCGCTGTTGTGCTTAATGGCTTTGAGAAATCCAAAATTCAGAGAAATTTCTCTCAGCAAGAGAAAAGAGTTTCACACCGGATTGTGTTTCCAAGGTGTATAATGACATATTCTAGCAAGGGAGGTATTTTTTGGTAGAGGATATTGAAGCATTATCTCAAATAGTTTTAATGGTAGGGTTAGTGTCCACTGAGAGGTTTTGTTCTGCCAAAGGGCTGGTAGTAACACCTGCTGAGATGCCTTGCCATCTATTTATACATCCAAGAGCTGTTACGATTTGATTAGCAAAACTTTTGCTCATACCCTCTGACCAATGGCTCTTTCTCTGAATTTGGGTTGCATTTTGGATGAAGCTCCTAACTTCACAATAGCTCTCCCTAGGAAAAGTAGTTCTAAGCTGGAGCAAACTAATGCTGTGACACTGCTCTGAGCAGAGTTCAGTTTGGCAGAGATGAAGGTAGAGTTCATAAACGCCGAAGGATCTCCCATGTCATGTGAGCTAATCAAACAGTGTCACACATCACAGTCATACTATGTTTTACTGCATATACAGATATTCCAGCATTCCTTAATACACTGCTCTTAGGTTGTATTTCTGATTTGATGTGGCCACATGTAGTGTTAACACTGATAGCATCCTGTGATGAACGATGCATTCATAAACTCCAGATTAAACGAAATTTAGATATACAAGTCTGAGAGCAATTCAGACTGTTTCAGGCACATTAAGGCTCCTTTGTTAGTGTCTGAATCCATGATGGCCAGATGGGTAGAACATTCACCAAGGCAGCAGAAGACCTTGATTTCTAAATCCTAAACTACAAATTGAGACCCCTTTTGTTAAGCACAAGGCACAGTTCAATCAGGAATGCAAGAGCTGGGGGACTAAAAAGAGATTAACAAAGACAGCCTGATTCTATTGAGAATGCGATTAACTTGGGGAAGGGGAAAACAATACCGAGTCCTGCTTGCAGTTCCCAGAGCTGTTTGTTTATTTATATCCAATGATGCTTAAATGGGAAATGCATAAACAAGTCTTTAGAGCACAGACATGTTGACTTTCAGATAAAGGTGGGATCACTTAGACAACTCTTTTTTTGTTGGGTCAGTCACTATGAAAAAGTACATTAAGAGTTTTCTATACACCACAAACGAAGCAAGATGTGAACTAATTCTCCCCGTGCTATTTTCTAGCCCAATACAACTTGCTTACAATATTCACAGTTTTAGAATGCTTATATTTATATGCCTCACATTTCTGGTGAAAACTTAAAATTAAATTCATTTATATTTGCATCAAATCTACAGTTGCATAACTAAAGTTTACATGATCTTTATACCCTAGACTTGATAGTATCTTATGGAAAATCCCTGGTCCAGAATAATTCCGAATCTTCCAAATCTAATAATCCAGAATAATTCCGAATCTTCCGTATCTAATTCCGAGTCAATACGTGCTCCAGTCCAACAAGTAGCTACATCTTCATGCTCTGTTCCCCAATTAGCGCAACACTTCATTACCCTTTGGGGATGAAAATAAACTTCTATATCTATTATCTTACCCCTAATTCATTTATTTACAAAGTTACTACAACTCATAATTAACTAGACCTGTCGCGGGATCTAATTTCCTTTTGTTCTTTCCGGTACCCTGATATAAAATTTAGCAAATGGAACAATTTGCAATGCATCTCTCCCCTAGGAGAGCCTCATCGTCATCTGATCACAGATTTCACCTCTTCTGTGTTTTCCCTTTGCACCCTACAACTTAGATTCTTGGTTGCAGAGTGATCCAACTTCACATGGAGGCATGAAAAAAAAATTCCACTCTAGAAATATTTAGCTTCTGATTACATCTCTTTCCTGGAAAGCATGCACAGGTGATTCAGTCTCCAGCAAGGATGCATGGGGATTGGAATCCAGATTTCCAATTTCATTGCTGCACCTTTTTCTAATAATAGTTTCTGGTAGAAGAGTTAGGTAACATACAGAGTAAATACTTAAAAAAAAAAAAAAAAAAAAAATCTGTACAGCTGGAAATAACAGAAGAGAAAAGCTTTGGTAAATTTCAGGTAACAAGAAGAAGCCCTTGAAGACATTCTGAGTCATCAGATCAGTGTGGCCAGTAACCTTCTGACATGAGGAATAAGGAAAAGATGCCTAACTACTCTGAAGATGTAGCTTAGGTAGTTTATGAATGGGACGTGGGCACATGTGCCATAGGGAACTTACCTCAGCTCTCCAAGACATTCCAGTGTTCTCATTTCCTTATCATGGATCGCTAGCAGGTGCAGCATGATTTTCAAATTAAAGATAATTTGTTTTACATATTTTTCTTTATGAAAGGCATCATTCTGTGTAAATAGTCTTCTTAATTCTTGTTCCCTTTTAGTTTACTGTTACTTACCTAGCTGGGAAAAAAAAAAAAAAAAAAAAAAAAAAACTCATCAAATATATTAGGAAACATGAAAAACTTGCTTACAGTACTATGAAATGAATTTGCATCTTCTTACCACATTCAGTTTTCATCCAGTCCAGTGACTTTTTCCCTGCACAGTCTTCCTATAGAATGAACATAAAGTTAGTTTAATTCATGTTCTCATCCTTGATTAATCTGATTAATAAAAAATACAAACAGATATGCAACACTTTGAGATGCATAATTCCAGAAATCATTTAATTGAGAATTATATTTTAAGGGTTTAATTATACTTATAATATGCATTAAGAAAAGGAGGAAAAGTAATCTGAATAAGAAATTTGAGGCAGAATGCAGACCTTGTCTAGCATGCTGACTCACAAGTTGATTATGTCCTGTACCACGTATTGTATATAAAACTATCCATACCCATGAACCTTGTGAGGTTTGCAATCAGTATAAAGCAGTAACAGCTGTTTCTTTCTTCTGCAGGCGATGGCAAAAGATACAGACAACTGAAGACAGAAGAAGGAGGAGGGAAGACAAGACAGAAGAATTCCTAATCCTTTCACAGAGAAGATAAAAAAGTATACTCCTTATCTCTAAACACGCTGGTGGGGGAAGGTATTGGACAAAACTGGACGTGGGAGTATTGTTTCTCTGTGTGTGCACAGACATTAGGTGTGTATATACACGTGCAGACCTATGGATACAATGTGGGAAGGGGGGTAAGCAAGGGGAGGTAATTTAGAGAAACAGGAAAGTACAAGAGACATATTTAGGAAGCATTTTGAAGACGTAAAAATGAGAGAGATTCATGAGAAGAGAAAGAAATTGGAAAATTACAGAAAAAAATCGAATGAAAGAAGGTAATTGGGTGCAGTAACTTAAAATTATGCAAGCAAGACATACAGCAAGAAGCATAACTGAAAAGGGTAAGAAGAGGTAATCAGAGCAAATCCAGAAATAATAAGATTATTTCTACTCAAAAGGAAAAACCTACTTTCATGAGCTTATTTATGAAGTGTCTGTGTCTATAAGTAAATTAAGTCACACATTGCAAGACAATAGCAAACTTTTAAATTTCATTAGGGAAATTCTGATTTCGTTAGCAAATTGGCAAGATATTACTCAACATCAGGGAACAAATACAAGTACTTCAAGATGTTTGAGGGCAAATCATGAAACCATGGAATTAAGAAGAAAAAAAAAAAAAAGAAAAAAAAAAGCTGAATTTCAGAAGCAATAATGTCAAAAATCCTAAGAAAAAGAAGTTGTAGAAATCCAGTTTATAAAGTAGCTAATACAACTTAAATAATCAGCATAAAAATAGTTTCATAGAAAGACAGACTACAAATGATAAATTACATGATGGCATGAGAGGAAAATGAAACAGTACATTGTCTAATGAATACCAGTAAGTAACAGGTAGCAGATAAGATACTCTACATGTGTCTACACGAGAGCAAGCTTTAATAGAGTCCTCTCTTTTGGATGCAAGTTTAACAGTATCCTTTATGCATATACTACATATCCATCTAAATTAACTGAGGTACAGCTCTGCCCTCAGTAGGAGACTCTGCCTGGTTCCATTCAGCTTGCAGGAATGTTGTAACACTGAGACCTTGAGTACTCTCAAAATTGGCTGCAATGTTCCAAAAGGTCCCAAAGCAATTGCAAGCTTCACAATGACAGAATGTACAACTGAGTAAATCTTTCTTCCAGAAGTGAAGCTAGAACTACAGAAGAAAAAAAAAAAAAAAAAAAGAGAGAGAGAGAGAGATGAAATTCATTCAAATAGACAGTTGATTGCCACTACATTAAAGTTAAATACATTTTGCATTTGCACTGCAATTTAGATATGCCTCTTGGATAGTAGTACATGGCATGTCTAATTTGTACTGGAAGTCCAAAATAAAGGACACTTCAGTTAAAATAAAGTCAATGTCAATAAACAAAAGGTGCAAAATGGGAGATATAAAGCACAACACAAATCTGAACAAAAGAGACCATACAGTAAATCTGACAGAAAAGACTGACACCAGGCTGTTTCTAGTTCAGTGTCCAAAATCCCTGAATGCTTAAGAGAGACATACACTAAAAACTCAGGCACCAGAAGGTTTAGAAGTGATGACAAAAGTAGTATTCAGCAATAAGAGAAGCAGGCAGTTAAGTCAAGCAACATCATTTCAGCAACCTCCATTCAGGTTGGAAATAAATAGAGAGCAGTGACAAATAGTTTCAAGGAATCAAACCTCAATCAGAAAATGAATCCTTATAATGAGCAGGGCTCACATACTCAGATGCTCTGGGTCTCTTAAGCATTTTGTCAGTACCTGTGTGGCTTGCCAGGCTAATGGAATTTAACTGAAATGTGACTGGCAGAGGATATTTTGGCAGAGGATATTTTTGTCCATGACTCTTGTCAACTCATTATCCCACAACTTTTCCTAATTTTTTAATGTGTTAAAGAAAAGGCTTGTGTGAAAATCAACATATTATTCATTCATCAGTTGAGCACATTCTTTTGATACTTTCTCAGAAATAATTTAGGATGTGACATTTAATTGGCCACTGAAAATATATCATCCAAGCACCATGCCAGCCACCTCCCAGGTGATTTAATCCTGTCATTTGCTTCATTTATAATACATCCTCTCAACCTCGTTGCACAGTTAATAGATCATTTTGTATTAAGCAGTATAGATACTAGAAAATAGTTCTGCAAAAAATATTAATTTGGTCTTGTCACTAGTCAGGTAAATTTGTTGCATCTCCCCATTTTTATGGTAAGGAGTATAGGCTGGCTCCCAGGCAGCTAGTGTATTCAGTTAGTTAGGTGCAAAGGAACAAATGATAGCCCACAGAGGATTGCAGTAGCTGTGGGTTATTACATAGCAAAAGAGTAGTTAGATTGCATTAATTCAGCACTGATGTTATCTCATCCTGTAGACACAAACACTGGAACAGGGTAAACACATTATTTGTATTTAAAGAAGAAAAAACAGAAGTCAAGGCTTTAAAAAAGCTGTCAGCTTGCCTTCAGTCCCCCCAAATATTGAAGCAAGTAATGGAAGACAGTATTATTAAACATTTAGAAGATAAGGGGAATACATAAAGCCAATATATACTTGTCAAATACAAGTTAGGACAAGTCATGTAATTTCCTTCTTAATGATTAATAGGACTTGAGAAAAGAGAAGTGGAACCTAACAGGATTTCAGGAAGGCTTTTGACGTTTTCTTATGCAGTACCCTCATTCAAATGCAAGCTACAGTGACTGGAAAACTAGATGGAAAGAATTTTTCTGTGGTTTACAGTCTAAATAGAGAATTATTTGAAGACTTTATCCTGGTCCAATACCATAAAATATGTTCTCTCATAACTTGCTATATTACTTAAATTTGTAGATGATTTCAATTTGAAGGATCTGAAAGCACATGGAGGGCCAAAATTAGAGTTTTAAATGAGTTTGATGAATTGAAAGAATAGTCTACAAAAATAGGACATAGTTCAGTTTGGAAATGTGAAATTCTGCTCTGGTAAGAATAGACATTCTGTGGGTGGTAAGCATGCATTTATAGTTAAAAAACCATACAGGGTAATAAAGTATAGATGGTACCGGAGTCTACGCATACATGAATCTCTGTGAGTTATATTATAAATAGGAGAATTCTAATATTGGAGCTATATCCTAACAGACTACCAGAATGGTGATACTTACCACAAAAAGCCAAATAAATTAGTGATGTAGAAAATGATAATAATGAAAGAACTCAGTTACTTGCTGTCATAAGATTAAGCTCCCCAGCAGTATAGAAGCAGGTGTGAATAGTCCATCTTGTGATTGCAAAGGTTATAGGCAAAAGGAGATTAGACTTATTCAACAGTAACATTAACATTTTGAAAAGAAAAGGAAAATTTAGAAGAAGCAGTTAAAAATAAATAAAGAAAAAAAAGAAAGAAAAAGGTTTACACTGGGAGGGAGGTTTTATATAATAAGTCATTGAATACCCTCAATTAAGAAGATATCAAAAGCATTTAAAAGCAAAACAACACAAGTGTTTTTAAACTATAAACAAAGATAGTAAACTACTGAAATAACCTAAGAAACACACACACACACAAAGTAATCATGTCCGAAAGATGAAAAAAAACACAAGGAGAAGTTATATGATCTTAAATGTAAAATCACAGATAAGTCAAAAACCTCTATTTTGAAGAAGTCCTAGTTAAAAGTTCAAAGTGTTTTTAACCACATCAGAAAGAAGCTTCTCACCAGACCATCAGTGGAACTGATCATTGATCACAAGCAGCTCTCAAGAAAGATAAACAATATGAGAAAAGGCTAAATTACTTCTTTGCATCTGTTTTCATTGAAGAGAAGGTCAGAACGGTTCTTAAAGCAATTATTCACAAGTGATGAGTCTGAGGAACTGTCTCAGTTTAAAGTATTAATAAAAGAGACTTTATAACAAACCAATAAAAATTACTGTACTAAATTACAAGGACATGATGTTAATCATCCCAGAACTGTGAAGCAATGCAAACATGAAATTACTGAGCAGTAATACTGTGGTATGTAACCTATGGTTTAAATCAGTCTCTAAGGCCAGAGGTCTGGACACTGACAAATGTGAGATCAAGCTTAAAACAGGCTCTAGGAGAAATACTGGGTATTAACGGTCCATCGACCTGATTTATACTTTCAATCAGTTTTCTTTCTGCATAATTAAATATTGTATTAGTGGACACATGGGTAAATATAATGTGCTGGCAAAGAGTCAGCAGAAGTTCTGTTTGAGAAGTCCAGCCTCACAAATCCATTAGATATCTCTGACAGACTTAATAAGACAAGCGTCTTTATGGTGTTTTTTCTTCATAGAGATTCATAAAAAAGGCTCTTGAATAAGTTACTCTGACATACATAAGACACAAAACTAAGAATAAGGTTAAATACTCAGGTTTTACAACAAGAAGAAATTAGCAGTGGACACCTCCTCAGAATCCGAGGCAGAATTTTTGGTGTTTGATGCAGTCGTAACCATATGGAAAAGGGGTGAATTGTGAAAGGACATGATTTTGAGGTGATAAAGTATTATGCAAGCTAGACAAATATAAAGCTGACTGAGAAGGAATCCATAGAGATCTCAAAGTACTGAAAGATTTTTCAATAAAAACAACCAAATTAAATTTGACAAGTATAATACCATGCATGTAAGGTAAAAATACCCTAATTAGAGATACATAACAGGTGGTTCATACTGTGATATCCATTATCTTTCAAGGAAGAAGACTGGAACTACTAATGGTGAAAAAGCAAGAGATAAAAAGATTAGAAATTACAAGGAAAATGAAGAGAAAAATAAATTCTCATTATGTTACTATATCAGCTTCTCTCAATCCTCCTTTTGAATGCTTGATACAGTTCTAGTTAGATATTTTCAAAAGAAATGATATAGAAAAATAATATTAAAAAACTACAAAGAAGAGTCAGTTTTTCAGATGAACAACAGCTTCAGTACAATGGAGATGAAAACAGACCAAGACTTTCCAAGCTTAGAGAAGAGATGGTGGAGAAGGATATGTGATAGGTATATAAAATTGTAAATGGTTTCAATAAGATGGTTCAATAGGGTCCCCTTATTAATTATTTCTAACCTCACAAAAGATATGTCAGACGCTTCATGAAATTATCAGGCAGCAAGTGAAACACAATAAATCTAACTATAATATGTAACTAAATTATAGACTTCGTTGCCACAAGGAAACTAAATAAATAAATAAATAAAAAGTACAAAAGAGTTCCAAAAGTGATGTATAAATAGTTGCACAGATGTCCATTTGTGGCTGTAAATCGTGATGTTCTTCAGTCTGGGGAGTTCCTGAGCTGAGAAGATAAAGCAAAGGAAGGGTCACTGTCATGCTCTTTCTGGAATTGTCATGTACTGACTTCTGTTGTGATCCTGGTTCTTTCCATCCAGCAAGAAAGGACAGAGGTTCCTACAAAATGCACAAATGCAGCATTGTAAACGGTTTGCTAGGAGGGAGTTCTGCAGAAGAGTTTTTTGGGTATATAGTAGATGACAAGCAGAACAAGAGTCAGTAATGACATCCTGCTTCAGGAAATTAGAAGCGTTATGCACAGAAGTATAAATATGAATGAGAAGGAATATTCTACCCAGGTTATGTCTGGTAAATCCTTAGCTAGAAATCTGGCCATGTTTTGTTACTGCTTTTCAAGATGGTACAGAACAAATCTGGAAGTATGAAGAATGTCAAAAATATGACCTATAAGAAACATCAAAGGAATTATAAACTTTAATTCAGACTGGAAACTTGCAATATGTAAAAGGAAGCATCAAAGAAGGAAGAAAATTTGCTCACTAGGTCATCTACCGAAAGAATCAAATGTGGAAAGCTTAAACTGTTAGACGACTTAGACTACACCTCAGGGAGGAATTTTTAACAAGATCTCTAGCATTTGTGTATATTGCCAATCTTTATCATCCTAGGAAAGTGTAGAAACCTATCATCCTAGGTTTTTAAGACAACTGCTAGATCTAGATCTGCACAGTTTAAGTACAGATCATCCTGACTTACAGAGGTCAATGGGCTACATAAGTGTTTAACATCCACTGGAGCCCTATTTTTTCAGACATTTGAGGAATGGCTTGTCTAAAATGTATACGGTAAATTGATACTATTTTGCCTGCATGCTGGCACTCAGCTATGCATGCTGTCTTTGTTTATATTTATTTTCTTCCTCACTCCCTCTCTAATCATCTATAATTTTATTTACATGCTCAGCAACTGTTCCTCACAGTTATAATCCTCTCCATTGGCTTGCCACTCGCTGCTTAGTGTTATTTCCTGTAGTTTATCATATTCCCCTGGCTCATTTTTCAAACAGTCAGGGGTGATTTGTTCCTATTTTTATGAGGACAATTTCAAATTTTCTTTTACTTATTTGTTTTTAAAATCACAATATATAGCAATTGAGCATGTTATATTAATATAGTTGCAATGCCCTTGGTACATTCTCTTAGGAAATACTTACTACCTTGGTGAAAAGCTCAGGTCGGGTCACCCAAATATTTTGTTTAACCATTCTCAGAGGAAAAGCAGTTTGTGCTTTAAATTTAGTGCAAGCTGTTGGCAGCAATTGTACACTAAGGTTAGGCTTACAGGATGAGGCTAGGAGCAGAGTGTTTCTGAGGAGGAAATGGGTCTCCCGTGTTCCTTCATAGCAGAAAACCTGAGATAACTTTTTCAGAATCTTCACTGTCAACTTCATACTGATTTCATCAGTATCATAAATGAGCCATCAAAGTTTGAAACTTTTTATCATTCCACCTAAAAATCCACTAGAGAATCAAGAGGACTTGTTTTTATAGTTGTCCCTCTCAACATACATAATCCTTCGACATTCTTAATGTCCCTTGATTACATGTACTGTTTCCCCCTTGTTGTTGATTGGCAGTGATATTGTTGTGCCAGAAGAG
Source organism: Aythya fuligula (assembly GCF_009819795.1). Classification (NCBI taxonomy): domain Eukaryota; kingdom Metazoa; phylum Chordata; class Aves; order Anseriformes; family Anatidae; genus Aythya; species Aythya fuligula. The sequence continues at coordinate 21,942,143 of NC_045559.1, read as the reverse complement.
GTTTAGTTTCTGTAATTCATTCCCTTATTGCAGCCAGCTAAGATCAAGGTCTTTGATTCTTCCCTTTGATTCTCAGAAGTTTGGTTTATTTAACTCTTTTGTTTTCACCTCTTTTATTATTTTTTTTTTTCTTTTTCTTTTTAAGGTTTTCACTTAGATTTCCTATAGATGTCTCATATGGTTTTATGGCACCTTTTCCTGTCTGGCTGCACTAGCCAATCCTACATCCAGTGAGACACGGTGTTCTTGAAGAACTGCCCCAAATAGCTGTCTGATTCCTTTCATGTAGTACGCCAAGAGAAAGTAGAAGTGTATACACCTTCCTCAAGCCAACACTTCATGTTAACTCTCAAAATTGAAGTTCTCTAACAATATTTTTGTGTTTGTTGTTTTTTTTTGTTGTTGTTGGTTTTTTTTTTTTTGTTGTTTTCCTTTAGTCCTGAAAGCATTTCAACCTCATTTGTCATTGTTTAATTTTTCATGATTTTACCAGACAAATATATAAATGTCAGTTCCATTATTCCCTGATTCTGCTGAATAATACTTATAGAATATGTAAAAAGGCACCAAACCTTTCCCTAAAGCATCTGTTCATTACTGGAACAGTAAGCTAGTATGGGTTTGTAACAGCAGTAAAAGAGTAACAGAAACAGAGAATCAAAAATGCTCCTTTGCTCTGTGGTTCCCTAGCTTTTTCTTACTTACTGTGGTATTGTAACTCCACTTATTCACTGGTCTCTGTAGTTAAAACTAAGAAAATTATCAGAGTTATTTTTAAGAGTGAGATACCTTTGGTTTTCTGCATAAATCACAAAATAGTACAGTATGTGCAGTATGAGATACATACTGTATCTCATACAGTACGTATGAGATAAGAGGAATTTCAGAAGCTGATTTTACAGTAAAAGCAGTATTGTCTACACAGTAAATCAAGATATGAAATTATCTCCCATAATTTCTATTAATTAAAATTATTCTACCATTTAAAAATTAGATTCTAAACATCAACCTCTAGAGCTCAAAACTTAATCCTGCTTGAAGTGCTGCAGGCTATTGCTGCAGATATTAAACATACAAGCAACATAAAAAGAGCACTGAGACTGTGAAGCTCATATTCAGCCAGAGCCTGAAATGAAATGAGCTACTTTAAAGACTGATTTTCCAATACACTTTTCTCCTAATTGTGCAGTGTAGCCTATGCCCTATTTATTGTACACAATGCACCTCCTGCTCTGAATTATTAACTTACTAAGATGTTCTTCCATAATACACATCTATATAAGAATCAAATATTTCCCACACGTTTATTTTCATAAAATCACCATGAGATTAGAAATATTATTCTCTCTCTGTTACTGACTATAAAATGTACAGAGACACTAAGGTCAAAAGTACTTATTAATTTAGAGTACTCAATTTGAGACACTTATGATTTTTCAATGTATGCAGAATAATTCTGACTACATTATATTCAAAATGCACCTGTTAACTTCTGAGGTTCCTATGAGCATTCTCTCAAAAGAAACTGCAGTGCTTCAAGTCCGGTATCCAGAAAGCAAATACAACGTGAATGACAATATAATATAAGAGAAGCCTATTTTATAGTACTTGCATTGATATACTTGTGTGTATGTAGCTACGTTTCTGAGACAGTAAGTAAATATCTCAAATTCTCTAATGTTGCCCCATCAGACCAATGCATTTTTTTCCTTTGTCTCTTTCCCTTAGAGACCTGCCTCCCTCATAGGATTGCTTATTTTCTACTATTTATTGCAAGAATAGACACCCATCAGTCTTCACAGAAGGGTGACTGACCTCCAGTAACAAAACATTCCTACCACTTTTAATGTAAAACATACAAAAATACAACATAGCATAAGAGACCACTGATCGCTGGAAACCCTGTATATCATTTAAGAACTGTTCACCCAACAGAGTCCCCTTAGCTCTGGGCCATTCTCTTAGCTTTTCTTTTCATCATGTATTTTCAGTCTGCTTAGAGAACCAGTCCAGACCTCCCAGGTATGCTGGGACATTCTGTGCTGCTACATCACTCAGTGCAGTCTGTTTCCCCTCTTCTTTCACCTCACAAGCTCAACTGGCCTGGTTCTTCCCTTGCATGCCCTTTGTCTGTTCTCTTCCCACACCCCTTTCCAATTTCTAATCTTGACTTATCAACATTTAATATAGTGGATACCCTCCTCCATGTAGTCCAAGCGTAAATGTTGAGAGTATAAGGATGAGAGCACATGATAGCTGACAACAGCAAACCTTGCTCAGAACCAGTTCATTCCCAGTGGAAGTGAACTATCCCTCCAGAAAAGTCCTTCTAAGCCCAAGATGCCCATGCACCATCTTTGGGAACTTTGGCTACAAATCTTATGTGCATTTCTGGTAATATTGGTGGAGTGGCAGTTTTTCAAAAGTCTGCAGGTTGACCAGCTGTCAGCAGACGTAGAGATCAACAGCATACTAAATTTCAAGAACTCTGTACCAAAGTATTATGTCAGTAGAACTTTTCAAACCATTGCCAGGCTTTTTAGAAAAGACAAAAATACAGTTATCCTTTGATTTGTTACTGAAATTGAGGTTTCTACTAGTCAGTCTTAGGCAGAAACTATGAGCCCAAGCAGTTAGTATCTGCAGTATGATATAGAGAAATAAAACCTGGCTGTTATAAATGGGGAGATGTCTGACTTAATAATACTGTAGCAATGGGAAGTGCTGCCTCTACCACATAATTATAGAGCCGGGAGCTTCCCTAATCCCATTAGCCTCTGTCTCCTTCTCTGTTTCCACTGAGCTGGAAAGTTGTGTTTTTCTATTGCAGTGCATTAGACAAGCTCCAGTACCACACAAGAACAACCAAGTGACCTGATGACAAACAGAGGAGGAAGGGAGCGTGCGAGGGGAAAGGACTAGCTCTCTTTCTCTCATAATAAAAGTGTTTCCCTGGGGTATGAACTCACATGGACAGAGTATGCCATTATGGCAGGACCTGGAAGAAAGATGAGGTTCAGCTCCCCCAGTCACATGGAAACTGTCCCAAATGGTGTCGGTATTGTCATTCTTCCCGTGATTATTTCTGTCGCCAGTCAGGGACCTTGGACTCAGACTGTTTTACAAGAGTCCCAGCTCCCTGACTTAAGAAAGAAACAAAGAAGAAATCTGAGAAAAAGGATGAGCTCTTTCAAACTATGCTCATCATCACAGAATAACTGAGCTCATGGATCCCATTGTCTGGTGATTCCAGGGGACAACTTCTTGAATTTTGGATCTGCCCAAGAGATTCAAAACTGCAATGCAAGCCTCCATATTTCTTTAGTTGCTTAAGAGACATACAATTACATGCCTTATTCCTTCATCTTTCTTTGCATAAATAGGGTAGTAAATAATGTAAAAAGAACACATCTTTTAGCTTTTCTTTGAAACAAATCCCAAACTCCCGTCACTTTTTAAAAGTAGCCTAAGTACACCACTCCAGAGTCAGACAGGAAATTTTCCTGCAACCCTGACTTAGATGCATACTTTCTGGAAAGGAGAAGGCCTCAGATTCCTTCAGTTTAGCTCTTTTGCTCAGCATCCCAGTGCAGTGGGGTGACTGCACCTGTCTGAGGTGCTCACGCTCCTTTGCACTGTTAAGCAGATAACTTATTATTTTGGAGAAAAGGAAGGCATATAAATGTTAGCCATACCAAGACCAGCTGTAAACAAGATTTCTGTGTAACAGATCCACAAAATTACAAAGGAGCACAAATTGCTCACAGTTTAATTCAAATGCATCTCTAATGTAAGTACTTCTGGAAATCCAATTGAATTTTCAAGAAGTTCTAGCAAGTCCTGAGCAATATAATAGATGTAGTTGTGTTGCCAACACTTTTAAAAATGTTGTTTACCTTAAGTCTAGGTCATGGTGTTGATTCTTAAAATCTTATTCTGATCTTCATTTTGATTTGGTAAATTCATACAAATTTTATGAATTCATAATTTATTTTTTATATCTAATCAACTGAGTTTAAGAACTTCAATTTTGTTGTTTTGTTTTGTTTTGTTTTCTAAATTCCTTTAGAAATAAATTTTCCTCCTCAGAAGCAATTTCTCTTCTGTAGCTGAGTTCTGTTGTTAGCTCTGATGAAGACACCTTTGCTATATTGCAGGCAAGTCTGTACACTCAGCCTTCATTCTTCAAGAAGCTATAGCCTGTCAAATATCACAAGAACCTTCTCTCTCCATCCCATACAGAAAATTGTCTTTTTCTTCCAGCAGTAGAAGGTGACTGAACACAATCTCCACAGCTTTCACAGGCCAAATGCTACCGTGGGGTGGAGAAAAGAGCACTGCAAAGGTTATTGCTGTCACCGAGATAAGAGGCAGAGCAGCAGATGCTAGGTCTGCTTTGGACTGCAAATGCAGGAAAGAGCATTTAAGCATTTGGAAAGTGTTTGCTGCTCAGCCTTTCTCAGCCCCTCTGAGGGAGAAGAGCAGACATATGGAAACATACTGGGTGATGGATTCAGTTCATGGCCTATCTGCTGAACTGCATTGACCAGAAACAATGAAACACTTTTGTATGCTTGATTTGCTAATGTTTGCAAAATGCTTTGACATCCTGACACACAGGACTTCCTTGATAGTATCCAGTAAATAATGATAATAAATGAATAGGTAGGAATAATAGAGTTCTACTCCAATAGCAGGCAAAGTGAAATCACTAGCTGGTGTCTGTGACAGTTGTCACTGTTGTCAAACCAGGTGGTAAAATCTGTGTGCAGTGCAGTACCTCATTTTGGCAATATGGTCAGAATCAGAATTTTCTATTTAAAGGAATTTGTTTGCTATTTATTTTGAAAGTGAATCAATGTGCAATCATTACTTACTGTCTTTACAGTTTGCTTGATTTTTTTTGAAATCAAAAGTTATATTTCTGGGAAGTATTTCAAAAGACAGATGGTGAATGTTTTTAATTTCTTTTTTGCACTCTTCACAGTCTAGTTCTTTGGCCTTCATTGTACTACCAGAACAAAAATTTTGTGAGCAGAAAAACAGTAACAGAAGTTCTAGCTACATGATTCCAAGATAAATAGAACCATTGCAATATTTGATATAATTAGACACTATTATTATTTATTCATGTTTTTGTATCTGGAGACATTGGCTTGTTGCAGCCTAACGAATATCAGTCCCTTCCCAAAAAGGAGATATAAGACAAAAGAACCACAGAAGAGTTGTGATCAGTTGCGATGTGACAGTGATCACAGCACACTAATCTGACAGTGTCCAGTCTTTTAGCAAGTAGTTAGTTGTGGTTCTAGATACAGATATGCACAGACCTCATCCCCAGTATGCAGGGCAGCTGAAGTCTAACCAGTGAGTTTCTTCTCTGAAATCTCCACATGAGGTGCAGTAAGGTTCTTTTCTGAAATCTCCACATGAAGAGAAAACTGGTATCGTTCACAAGCAGATGTGAACGATAATTTTATAAGAAATCCATAATTTTATAAGAAATAAGAGAAAGCTGGCTGAAAAAGTAGTGCTAGTAGCTACAAATAGGTTTTGATGGAGAAGAAATCCACAGAGAATGGTCACAGTCAATTTCACAAATATGATCGTCTACAGGACTGTGATCAAGGAAAGGCAAAATTGCTGTAGATTAGGAAAAAAATGAGTAGTAGGAAAATGCACACTACAGGTTTAACTGTGATGCTCCCTAGAAGACAATAGACATCAGAGAGAGTTGTAAAGAAGAAAAAAAATGCAACTCATGCATAATAGTTATGTATATAGAATGAAGAAATCTGCTAACAGGTTGTATCTTGTGAGATAAGAAAATATTGGTGATTGTTGTAGCATAAATGATAGAAGGGAAAGAGCTAGAGGGAAAGGCTAAGAGTCTTGTCCAACTTGAAAAGCCCAGGAAAGTCTGGAGGCAATATTCAGTATGTCTTAAACTGTAGAACATTGAAATAATGACAAATGAGCACCATGCTGAAGCTTCCCGTGCTGCAAATAATTATTTAAAACTAGTTAAAGAGAGGCATTTCCCAAACACCTAAGATACTGAGGAGAACTATTACTGTCAAACTGTCATCTCCCAAGAGCTCTGAAAGGATTAAAAATAATTGCTAGTCATCAAACAAATGCTGAGGGCCTAATTTTACATGCCTCTTTCAAGGCAAAATTTTCACAGATGTCAGGTTGATCAAGTCAGTGGAAAAATGCCCAATAACATTTTAGTATAACAGCTCTTGTTACAAAAAGGCAAAATGTGTATCTTTAATCATCTGTTTTACTAATTTTTTAATAAGATGTTTTAATTAAAATTAATGTGTTACATATTGTTACATTAATCTAAATTAATCAGCATCTTTGCTTAATGGTTGTGCTGGAAGAGGAATCCTGAGTATGCATTCAGTGTCTGTGCTGTAATTTAGACCAGTCCTGGAATGGAACCAGAATGGGATGGGTACATGGGATGGGAACATGGGATGGGCCTGACACTGAATGTGGCCTGCACAACCCTGGGATCCTGCACCAAGAAACTCATCTACAGAATCAGGTCTTAAAACCAGTTCATCTTAGAGGCCAACTTTGTTACAGACTGAATGACACCACCTCCTGTATATGCTGCTTTTGTGATTTTAAACATCCACAGTAGAGCACGTTTCTGCTCTTAGGAATGTTTTTGTAACTCTTTGACTAATGATAGCTGGAAATGTTCTTAGAATTACATAGGAACAACTTGCCAGACAATTAGTAAACGTCAGCTTCACAATTAATGGATGCTATTTCCAGAACATCTGAAATCTAATGTTTGTCATCTATGCTCACTCCAAAGAGAAAGGTAATTCATGTCAACAAAAGAAAAATAAGAAGAAAAATAAATAAATAAATAAATAAAAGTAAGAAGAAAGAAAAAGGAAAACAAATTGCACTGGAAAGAAAGGACAAAAGCTAGGCTACGAGTAACTCTGGTTGCTTATTTGGAATTCCACCCTACTGTATGTATTGGGACACTACAGTTTACCAACATACTGAAGCAAAAAGAAGCACACTACAAGTGTGTTACTTCCAGGCATAAATAAAGGCAGTAGCTATGATGAAAACAAAAATACAGTTATCCAAGAGGCACCTCTTATTCACAGCACTGCTGAAATTCTCCAAAGAGATTTTACAAGCACATTGCAAAAAGGGGACAAATAGCCACCCCATCCCAAAACTTCAAAGACGTTACAGTAAACTGTAAAAAATGGCCTATCTTTATTTAAGTTCACCACTGGTTAGTTTTTTACTGCTCTATTTCTACATGCAATGTTCAGACACAGCTGTGGGCCTTAGGCTTCCCCAAGCCACTGAACAGACTACTTGTTGGAGGTCAGTAACAGTGATGCTCAGAACTCCCAAGGGATGGAGATTCAGCAAGACAGAAATCCTGCCTCCTGCCTGCACCAGGGAGTATAACCAGCTGGCACAAGGAAGCATGCATGTGACTTAGTAAAGGAACAAATTCTGCTTAGAGCACAAGTAGTGCAGATATATCTGAGTTAGACTTAGTACCTGTACCAGCAGGATTGGATTTCAGAGGGTGGATTTTAAAGGAAAAAAAATCTTTCCTCTCCTCCATCCCCTGCTATGTGACACAGCTGAGACTATGTAACCCCTGCCCATATTGCATCTGCATCTGTGCTGTGCTAAAAGTCACAGAGCAGGAACAGCAAAAAGCTTAAGGAGCCCTGGGAGTCATTGTAACGAAGTAAATATGGTGATAAATATGGCGACGACCATTCACATCGTGGGTCAATGTGTATGGGCTGTAGCACATTACATGTTCACAAATAAAAGACAGCTGATTGTGTATTTGCAAACTACAGAATTTTCTTTCTGCATAAATGCATTAAATCACATTTATGCCAAATATATTACATACTCGTGTCAAGAGAATAGACCCCATCTGTACTGCAGAGATGTAATTAGCATTAATTAATATGTTCACATTGTCTGGTGTTCATATATTTTGCCCCGAAGTCATAAATGTGGCATGGCATTTAGTAAGGCAGAATTCATGAGGCTTCATTTGAATTCCAAACATTTTGATTTTGTGATCTTTTACTGCCCCTTATTATTAACTGTTTCTTAGCATTTATTGAAAGGGAGCTTTGTTCATTGCAGCATTACAGAAATTGCTGTTCTTTGTAAAATATTGTTATATGCAAACAGGTTTGTTCAGCAATTGATACTCTAGTATAAAAGCAGACAGCTACATTCATCTTTGTGGCACAGACACAGTAACAGAGAAATTTGTACTTCACAACCGTGAAACAATTAACAGCAAATGTTTCAGTAGGTTATTAGCAAACTAGGATAAAATCTGTTCATTCAAGCCATTTGGTAAATAACATCTACATGTTACTTAAAATGATACCGCAAGTGATACAGATGCACATCAGCTGCAACAACACGTTTTTTACCACTTGTGGTTCAGCAGAGATCCTCAAACACGAACCTGCTTGCATGCCTTACTCATGACCAACACCCATTAGTGGACAAGATGCCCCTGTTCATACCAAAAAAACACTTCATAAGCCTATGAGAGACCCTTTATTACTATTTTCTTTCTATGACTGCTAGCCCCATTGGTTGTGGTCATTCTGACAGTATTTCAGAGCAGAAAAAATAACATCCAAAGTACTGAGAACTGAATTTCTTTGGTGCAAGTCCTAGATCTGAGTATTAATACTCTGTAACAAGCCATGATGTGTGGAGCTGCATGTATTTCCTGCAGTTTTCTATAACATTTCCTGCTATCCCTCTGTTTCTGAGAGCTTCTTTTTGCTACAAATATTAACAATAGCTGAAATTGCTGGATATGTGTTTGAGTGGCTGATTACCCAGAAAACTAGAAGTACATGGGCTAGCTACCTTGACAATAGCTTATTATTTAGTGAATGCAGCATCCACAGATGCAGTAGAGACCATGGATACACAAATGGGTTAACTAGCTGTCCAAGTTTTTAAAAGCCACAAACATGGTTCAACCCATAAAAACAATATGGCCCTGCTCTAGCAGTGACAAATATACCCATGGATGAATCAGAGGCAATTTTGTCACATTTTAATTGTATGCCTTTCAATACACAGCCTATTCATTTCTAATGCTTTCAGAGGCACAGCTCGCTTTTTTGTAAGCAGCTGCCACAAGTAAGATTTGCTCCAGTTTTATACACCAAGCCATTGTGCAGGTGTCCATTACTGCCATAACCTCGATGGGCTTTGGATGAAGTTCTTAAACGTTCCTAATGCTCATTTAGCTCTATGCTCATTTGACCCTATGCACCTTTTTCTTGGCAGCAATGAGGCTTAAAGGAGTCATCTTCACAAGCATTAGCCATTTATTCACTGCAGTCTTACTTGTGCTGACCCAAAGGTTCATAAGGCTCCATGGAAAAACGGATCAGTTCACTGATGCAACTGAAATACAATTTTGCAAGAACAAATCTTCAATTCACTAATCTGTTTTACTGTATGAACCCACAAACAGGTGTCACAGGATGAGTGAAGAAGTGACAGAGGATGGGAACTTGTTACGTGGATATTGTATAGGAATAGCTGAATAGTAAGTCTGTGCACATACAGGTTGTACCAGCTTAATTGAATTGCTCAGATTTTGAGCTGCTCAATCAAATCACTCTTTGGAGCTGTATCATCATGCAGAGTGGGGACTCTCACTTTGGCAAGGCTACGGCAGGTCACCACTCTTTAGTCAGAGTAAGTAAGCAGCCTGAAAGAAAATTAACTCAGATGTATTTGAACTGTTTCGCTAACAATAAATCTTAAAACAAACCTTCTGAAATAAGTGATAGGAAATGCATCTCCTGATTTTTTAACTCTTTTCATTGTGGTGCAATATCACACGTGGAGAGTAATGCGATTTTTTATAAATCTTAAAAACCAGAGGGAGAAGAGACAGAGACAAGTTGCACCCTCAGCACAGCCAACAAGAGCTACAGCGGATTTTATATTAGCAGGATATTTGTCAGAATCCTCAGGGTTTAAACGGGGTGAAAGTCCTTCTTAACAGAGAATAACACCACTTTTTTATTCCACCTTGAACAGAGTTCACATGGGTAACACATAGACAGAGGTAGTTCAAGCCATTGGACTGGGGAAACTTCTGTGACATAGTTTTATAGTTATAATATGGCTAAGAGAAGAATAATACCTTTTTAATGAACTTCATTAGCCTACCTGCTCGGGCACAGTAATAAACTTATCACTTCCTCTTTGTGCAGAGGTATGACCCTGTCTGGCATTGATATGCTGGTACCAGTGCCTGCACAATCAAAACTTGAAGGCACTGCAGAAAGCTACAAACTGAATAGGTGGTGTGTGCTATACACAGGCTTCGTATACGCAGAATTTGAGTTTTTTTACTATTTCAATCTAAACTTAGTAAACTTCATATTTCAGCTTAGCAATTTTGTTCATGCTAAGTTTGAAGGATTACATTCAATCCATTTCTGAGTTACCCAAGAACAAATAACATCTGAGCAATTTTCTAGAAGTATGGAAACTACAGGGTTCTCACAATATTCAGATCATTAAAAACTAGCAGAATGAATTTCCTTTTAACTTTGGAGAAATGTTCACATGTGAGTAAACAAACAAGAATTTTCAGCTGATATAGTTACTTTCTGCGAAAATTAAATTGCTGAAAATGAAGGCATAAAAATCCAGAACCCCCTTATTGAAAGGTCTGTAACTGCAACAAAAAATATGGCAATTAATCACATGCAGAAAATGAAACTTTGCATATAAGCTATTTTAAGTGTTTCAGGAAAAAATGCATAAGCATGTACATTATTTGAAGCTTATGATAAGGTCCCACTCAAGTTAAACTACTGATACTTACATATGCAAGTGTATATAAGCCACAGCTTATGCAGTCATAATTAGGTGAAATTATCATTACAAATGATATTAAATAATCACCTCAGTTGCATGTACACTATTGCAAACAGCAATTTCTATAGTATAACAAAGAACTCACAATGTAAATGACAGGAAACAGATAATAAAAATTAAAATTGAAGTGTATCCGTTTGCAAGCTAGTCACCAAAATACCTTCAAGTTTCTATCCTGAAAGTCAACAAATAGGAAGAGATGTTCAAATATGTGACTTTTGTTTCTCTTGCATTGTAGGATGCTCATGCTAGAACTGACATTTAATCTTTACTTCTTATCAGTAGCAAAAAAAAATCTGTTATACAGGAAATTACTTGTTCAAGGAGTTTTCAGAGCTTTTGTTTGATACCTTCAGTGCAGAAACAACAAAAGCCAGCAATTTCTCTGCCATTGAGGATGAGTAATTTTTGTGGGTTCTTTTAGCAACCAACTATCACTGAAAATCAAAAGCTATAGAGGTAATATAATACCACTAGACTTCAATATTTGGCAACAGAGTACCTTGAAAAAGACGGCTGGAAAAAATTACTAATAATTCAAAAAAAAATATATATATATATATATATATTTTTTTTTTTTTTTGCTTGTAAACATGTTTTTTTTTCTCTTTTTTTTTTATTATTTTTTTTTACAATATTTTCAGAAGGGAAGTGGGGATTTTGAGGAATTGTGCTTCTCAATGGAAAAGCCTAGCTTGGCAATTGTCCATGGTTGTTTTTGTTTTGTTTTGTTTTTAATTAAAGAGAAAACAGATCTGGTGAGGTAAGCACACAAGCATTGTGTCAGTTTAGTGTAAATGTCTGCTGCCCCTATGTGGCTGGTTTTAGAGTCTTTTGACATTTAAAAAAAAAAAAAAATGTAGTTAATATCCAGTTAAATTTACCCAATATAAAGAATTAGCACAACATATATACACCATTTGAATCCTGCTTAATCTCTCAAAATTAAGTCTAGATTATATATAGGTCATGTCAGAAATATTTCAAATTTAAAACACATGGTAGCAGTAAGCAGAATTAGTGTAGTTGTGACATCCTAAAGATAAAAACGAGTTTAAAGCATACAGAAAAGAAATATCTTTCTTTGGCTTAGAAAGAGTGCCTATCATTTTCCAGCCAGCCTTTATTTCACATTTAAAAGAGAGTTTAAACATCCAAAAGCTCATTTTTTATTTATTTTTTTTCCCTCAGCTTTATCAATTCATCTAATAACAGTTGTTATCTTTTCCTATTATCTAGTCTCATTAACATACAACCACAGTCTGAGGGATTTGTTTAGACATTTGCATTTGCAGGGTTAGAGTAGGAAGACTACTACTGACCAGCCTGACTTGTACAAGTACAGTGGAGGACCCAAACTGTCAGCAAGGTGTGCAAGGGAGTATAGGTACAGGTCTGGTTAGATCCTACCAATTGCTTCAATAGAGAGAAGAACCTGGAATCCAGACAACACAAGCAGAAAGAGAAAAGATTAGTCCTGGGACGTACCTCAGAAGTATTGTGTATGTTCACTTGTAAAAATGCTTCTACATTAACTTCTCCTATATTACTTAAGCCTATTAAAAAAATCTCACCATAACTTGTAGCCCACACTATGAAGTGCTGAGTTCCTTGAATGCTATCTGAATGTAATGAGAATCAAAAATGTTTTCCATTCTGCAAGAAAAGGCCTGGAGTTCAAGACAATCCACTGATTGTTTCTGCCTAGAAGCTGCCTCTTTTCTCCTACTACAATGTGCAATGTGCATGGCTCAGACAATACTAGACACAACATGACTCCAGGCCAGCTGGCCACATTTTTGTGCATATCCACTGCAGGAGTCAAACTCATTCTGTGGCGGAAGCCAAAAAGATATTTTCAGTTAGAGTCCATGAATCAGGACTACGAAGTGAAGCATAGTTTGAAATTTATGGGGCATAAACTCCTACACTTGGCATTGCCTGGAACCAGCACTTGATGGATTCCATGGCTTCTGCTGTCATCTTGGAAAATGCTTTTGCCATGTTTTAAATTTTATTCTTTAAAGGGTCTTCCTAATGCCATTTTACTGAAAAGCTATTTTACTTTAATGATTTTACCTGTGAAAAATCCAAATAGGCTCTCTTTACCAACACAGTCTTGTGAGTTACTACTGCTACATATCCCTGGATTACCTGTAGACATATCTGGCTAATTTTTAAGACTGAAATAATATAGAAATGTTATTCTCAAGAAGCCGTGTGTGAAAAAAAGAAATGTATAGAAATATTTGAAAACTTTTTCTTCTGTGCAAATTGAAAAGATATTTTGGAAGATATTATACCTCCCTTTAGGAGCTTTAAAATTATGCAATGTGTTCTTATGCTGAATCCTGGTGGAGTTCATTTTCATTTCTCACATTTAGCCTTCTGCTGAATTTGACTTAGCCATACATATAAAATCATGTATCCTTACAAGATTTATACAGAAGTCTTCTAAGATCATTCGCTGATTAGCTGCTATATATGCAGCTCTTAAAGATGTTTATCATGTGGTGCTTTGCAGACAATATAGATTCCACAGTTGGGTTTCTAGTCTAGGATGGTCCTGAATGTTGATTCAGGTGTGAGAAAGGTTTCATAAAGCGTTATGTCTTCCTGTCTTGAATTGTATTATTTTTAGTTTGTCAAAAATGTCAACATCCTTTTAAGAGACACTGCTGCAAAAGATTTACAGATGTGATTCCCATGCTGCAAACTGCTGTCATATATCCTGAGTATGAAGATAAATTTCTTTAATTTGTTTAAAGCATATGAGACATTCTCATCATTAAGTTCCATTTGCTCCTGTATTAAGGAACATTTTTTAAAAATAACAATGCCAAACAGGAGGAGCTGATAGTTTTAGAGAGTACATCTGTAATTTAAGTCACCATAGCTATGACATTATATATATATATGTGGGCTATTGCAACATAGGGCTGTATGATGCATTCCTGAACTAAAAGAGAAAACATGGCCAATAGGGAAATAGCAGGGACTATTGAATGACAATGAACATCTGTATTCATTATGAATACTTTTCAGACAAGTGCACAGATAACATTTGTAGTACAAACAGCAGTAAGCATATAAATTGTCATCCTGGTTATTTATACAAAGAACACAAAAAAAATTTATACCTACAACATCACTTGACGGTTTTGGCACAAGCTATCACTCTTTTACCTCACTGGTGTATATGATAAGCATTACAAATCTAGGGAGTGTGATACCTCTCAAGAGTCCAGACTATTTTCCAAACACAGGCGAACAGAGATTCTGTGCTACTACCCTGTTCCAGGAAAAGTGGGATGGGAGTCCTCAAGAACAGTATTTTTAAGACATCTTTGTTCAATTAAAAATGTGTATTAATAATATTTACAGAATATGCTCTTTTCCAAAGGGCAATTATTTAAAAAAAAAAAAAAAACTTTAAAACCACTTACAGGGGTATATCACAAACTAAACATCTTAGTAGGTTACAGACTAAGACCTTGCTACACAGGGTGTGCAGTTCAGCCCAGTTTCATTAGCTTCAGTAGGATGGAGTGTTTACAGCAGTTCCCCAGAGTTAAGAATTCTTCCTTAAGATATAAATGGATTCAATACAATATGAACTAAGCCAATACTAGTGACACAGCAAGGAGCTGTCGGACTGAGTGAAGAAGCAGAACATATTATCTGCATGCTTTTAATTAAGATCCTGCATGCCACTTTCTCAGCTAACAAGTTTTCTACCAAACCTTAGCATTTTTCAAAATCCAGAGGGAGTAAAATGTTCAGTAATATTTTGCATTTCAGGCAGTAAGTTTTGCCTTGACTTGTTACTCACAATGCAATCTATAGTAAAGTTCATATTTCCAGATACAAAGCATTGTTCTTTTATTAAGCAAGTCTTTTGTCAAATAACCTACAGCCCTTTAATTAATAAACCACAGTGAGAACATAGCATCATTTTGAATTCTACCAGTATGAAAGTCCTTGGCACGAAATTAAAGAAGTTAGGTAGGATTTTTTGGTTTTGTTTCTTTGTCTGTTTGTGAAAGATTATATATCCAAAAGGACAACAGAGCTTTGAAATAAAAGTTTCAAACCCAATAATTGCATTATTTTTACCTGAAATTAAACCACTTATACCATCAGAATAACAGGTGTGTAAAACTGTCATTAAAATCTGTCTTTCAGAGGAGTGTATAGAGTTATATAGGTCTAACAAAGGCAGCCCAACCTTTCTTTTAAAAAGCTATGATGTTTCAGAGAGGTTGGTTTGTCCAGATCATCAAGCTTTTTTGTCTTTAACACCATGTAAGGAGAATATTTTTTTAATTAGATGGCATATTCCATATGATGTTGATGTGTAAATAAACATTCATCTTACATATATTTATGTCTTCAGAAGGCTCAAGACTTCTCTTCCTCCCTTTCCAAATGTGTCTGTCACAGGGCAGTCCTGCATCTCCTTGCTTTCCTGTTCCTTCCTTCTTTATTATAAAAGGTATCTTAAAAGAGGAACAGAAATAAAAATTGAGAATTATAAACACTAAAAAATCCCATACATACAAGATCAAAAACAGACCACCTACTTCACCAATCAACCCTATAGCAGTTGTTCTTAAAATAGCCTAGAGTGAGTATTCAGAGTTAAAGGACTTGGTCTCTTGTTCCTGCTTTCTTCTGTACACAGGTAAATCTTCACAATTCTTGCTTTTGTTGACACTCAACATGCAAACTTTCTTCTCAGTGGAATACAACAAATCATAGATTTTATAACAGAAAAGCATTTCCTTGCTTGCCTCGTGATTTCTTCTTTGAAGGCCAGTCTTCAAATAGTCACTTGACAAAAACCAAGTAAAGTAATCTAGTAATTATTTTTTTTTTCAAATTTCCTGATCTCTTGCAATTCTTGCAAGTAGTATTATAACCTTGGAAAAGTCTGATAACTCAAAAGGCAGAATGTGGTGAAGAACATGTATCCATCTTCTGGGAAACATGGAAGATCCATCCAATACATACTGGATCCTAGATTTATGTAGACTTATTATATTTCAAACACAACACTCAGAAACATACTTTCAATGTGGCTTAAAGAGAAATACATGGTAAATGAAAGCATTTTCATGAGTTTACATGTGCGGTGGGTTGACCTGGTCTGGCTTCCAGACACCCACCCAGCTGCTCATTCACTGCCCCTCCTCAACAGGACAGAGGAAAAAAATAAGATGTTAGAAGAGCTCATGGGTCAAGATAAGGACAGAAAGATCCTTTACCAATTACCCTCAAGGATAATAAAGACTCAACTTGAGGATAATTAATTTATTGACAGTTAAAATATATGAATAGTGAAAAACATAAATTAAAACACCTTCTCTCTACCCACCCCTTTTTTCCAGGCTTCAACTCGCTCCCTTCATTCTTGACTTCACTACCCATCCCAGCACCC
This sequence comes from Aythya fuligula, assembly GCF_009819795.1. Taxonomy (NCBI): domain Eukaryota; kingdom Metazoa; phylum Chordata; class Aves; order Anseriformes; family Anatidae; genus Aythya; species Aythya fuligula. The sequence continues at coordinate 21,925,744 of NC_045559.1, read as the reverse complement.
TAATCAGCACAGGGAGACGGGGAATGGGGGTTGTGGTCCTTTCTGCCAGTCCTTCATCCTCACAGTTTTCTCCTGCCCCAGGGTGGGTCCTCTCCATGGGCTGCAGTTCCTTCAGGAAATATCCACCTGCACTGGCATGGGATCCTCCATGGGCTGCAGTGTGGATAAGTCCTCCACTGTGGTCCCCTCCATGGGCTGCAGGGAAATACCTTCTCCACCATGGCCTCCTCCATGGGCTGCGGGACAATCTCTGTTCCTGCACCTGTAGCATCTCATGCCATTCTATCTGCTCTGACCTCAGTATTTGCAGGGCTGTTTCTCACACTATTTTTCCTCACTCCTCACTGCCGTGCAGCATTTTGAACCTTTCTCAAATATGTTTCTCTGAGGAGCTGCCATTTTGGCTGCTGGGCCCAGCCATGCCCTGCAGTGGGGCCATTGGAGCCGGCTGTGTCCAACGTGGGGCAGCCCCGGCCTCTCCTCACAGAGGAGCCCAGCAGCACCTGGGCATGGACATCCAACACAACACGTTACATTCAAAACTTACAGTTTTGAGAATTAGTAATCTCTTCTGCTGCCAACATGAATAGCTTCCTTTTCTCCTCTAGAGAACACAACTTTTTTTTTTTTTTCAGATGGCAATATGATGAAAATAATTAGAGACTTAAAGAACAGAAATAACGAAACATGATACCATGCTTCAGATCATGATGGCAGACAGGATAATAAAGGAAATTAATGAGAAAAATATTAATGAGAAAAGCTGATGTATATTATCTCAAAATTATAAGAAAATGAAGTGGTTATATGTTCTAAACATTCATCAACCAGAGTCAACACCATTAGAGTGAAATATGAAAGAGCAAAGTGTATTTATGGCATAATGGAAACCAGCAGAAAGCAAATAGGGCCTAACACCAAACTCTGTCATATGGAGTTTAAGTAGATCTTCTCCTATTAACATATGTACTAGCAGAGCCAGAACAACACATAGGAGTCATAAATGAAACATCCTACAGGTGGGCCCATACAAGCATAACTACACTGACCTCTGGACTTAAGGTTCTTAAAGATCAGATATGTTTTCTCTAATATATCACCTATGAAAAGCATGAGAACTGCCTATATTTCCATGCTAAATATATACCATAATAAATAAATAAATTAAGTTGGGATTTATTGCAAGGAAAAGAACATTTGTAATGCCCATGAAAGCAGGGCACAAGTGGTAGAAAGACCTGATAATCTGCCACTGAACACAAAACTGCATTTAGTGTTCCATGGATTTTAACACAAAAAGCTGTGCAGTAATGGACATTGCAAACTCACTTCTGTAGCTCTCCATCACAGTCACAACAGCCTAATCCTCAGCCTTTTCTTCAGCACTCTGTAGACATTAGTAGACATTAATAGGAACTTTGTATGAATAAACTCAGCAGGCGTGGGACCATATTAATAGTGATATAAATTGCCAGAGGAAACCTCTGCAAATATCATTGCTGTTACAGTTGAACAAATGCATCGTGAATAATAGGACAGATAAAGCATCTTTCTGTTCAAGAAATGTTGAAGAGCAGCTTACAGTTTGCTCGACTGTGTTTGTTATTCAGGGGCACCCAGTGGATAATTAGATCAACAAGTTTTGCTCTGAAGGTTGTTCACAAGCAAGCAGTTCATACCAACATCTGCAATTTGAACAGTTTCAATTAGATTTCATTGCTTATGTGGGTCACATATTATTGGATCTGACTCCTGCCAGTATGAGTATTGCTCTTAGAATCTAGTATATGACATGAAGATTTACTTATAAATTCAAAACATATATTGATCAAATATTCTCCAGCATTTTGCACTTCAAAGTTAACATTTTTGTGAACATTCCTTCCTTCACAAAATACTAGAAAGAATAATACCAAAGCACCAGTAACACAAATCTCTTTTTTTTTTTTTCCCCATTTTGAAATTTCAACATGTATTTATGGACTAAATGTGAGCTATTTGTTGAGATCAAATTCTCTCTCTTTTTTTTTTTTTTTCCAATAAAACAAAGCATAAAAATAATTTGAAGATACCTGAGCAACAATGTATTTTCACTGCATTCATTATCTGCATACTGTAGACACAGTTAAACCCTGAAGCACTCTCATGCAATGCTTTGACAATTAAAATGATATATTTTTACCTCCTACACATTTTTTTGAAGCTGTCAGATGCCATTTTCTTCAAGACTATGTGTTGTAGTATACCTTCTGCTTAGCATTATCTGGAAAATTCCAGAAAGCAGGGAAATGTGTATTTTCTAAGGTCACATAATTTTCAAATATATTTTAATATTTGAAGTTAAAGTCTGCAGACCTTGATGTTAGTCAAATCTTATGTTTGTGCTGAAGCAAATCAGAAATACAGCTGAAGCCCAAGAAAGGAACCAGACCTAATATTATTACTGGTAAAAGATAAGGAAAAATCCCTAACCTATTAGCTAATGTCAAATATAGGTACAATTCTTTCCACTCTTCCTTTTCCACAATTGTAGTAGTAGTAGAGGTAGTATTTAGGTTAAGAGCCATTAAGAAAGAAAAATAATAAATTCATCATTCTCCTAGCTACCAATGAATGAAATGTTAGCCTGTCCATAAAACAAAAGAGAAAAAATACACAAAAAGTAGATTTTACCACACTGCCAGATTATTTTCCAGAAAATTTATGGAAATGTGTTTCAACTAATCACACACCAGTGGCAAGATCCTCACTGAAATGAGAACAGTTGGCAACATCAAAGAGAAGATGAAAATGGTGTTAACACAACTGTGGTATAATTTCTGCTGTTGCATACACTCACACCATCTGCCCAAGAAGAATAAACACACAAACAGCAAATCTAAACCTGAAGAACAGGAAGTTACTTTAGTCAATGAATGTACAAACTGCTGTAAGTTTTATCTTCCTTAACTCAAAAAAATATCCTCAGAGGGACTAGGAACAAGAGTTTTATATCACTGAACTTTCTGTTCCTCCTCTTCAGCATAAAAAAAAAAAAAAAAAAAAAAAAAGACTTAGCTCTCTAATATATCCCCAAGATCTCAAATTAATTTCTCCCAAAAACAGCAGCAGGAAAAATAAATAAATAAAAATAATAATAATAAAAAAGAGTCAAGTAAAGTTATGATACTGAAAAGGTCTACTTTATGGTTGAACCTATTTCTCAATAAACACAAACTTGTGCATGTTTTTTGTGCAGAATGAAAGGTGGGTAAAGTGGGTGACAGAGACCATTTTCTTTTCCATAAAGTAACTTGAGATCTCAGAATCAAAGAAATAATACATTTTAAATTAATCATATTTCTATGATTAATTTCTATTTAAATTAACCATATTTCTATAGCAGAGACGCTTTGAATGCTTCCTATTCTGGATTTCATTTTGCTTGCATCTGCTAGGTCAAAGACATAGAACAAAACCATTCCCATTTTGTTTTCCAAGCCTGGAGTGAAGGAGCCTCTCATTAAGTCTTACCCTGGGAGGGGACAGCAATAGGGCAGAGCAGGTCTGTCTGGAATTTTTTTCAACAACTAATATGACATCCATAAAGGCCACCTAACCAACCTAGTTCTTTCAGAAGAATCATCTATACCTAAATAATTTCTCACATTTGTTTAGCCTCTCCTTTAAAATCTTGTCTAACTTCTAAACCCCTTATCTAAACCATACTTAAAAATCACTAATTCCAAAACTGCCTTTGTCAAACTTTCTCAGAGCTTATCTATTCTGACTGCTAAAAAATAAAAAAATAAAAAAATCCTCAATGTTTAATCAAGTTTTCTCATGCTGGAACTTATCCAGTCACCAGTGGTCACGAAGGACACTTTAGTCCTCTCCACTTTACCTATCTTTTATTTTACCTTCTCCATTCTGCAAGATGGATCTCCTTTCAGACTCTGTTATTTGTGCTAAAATACTTCTCCAACAAAATCAAAGGGAGAATTTCGGCTTCCAGTCCCATCAGGAAAAGAAATACAAGCCTCAAGAAGAGCTGTTTTGACATCTTTTAAGTTTTAGCACTTTTCACCTGGTAAATTGTTAGTCTTGCATCCTAGCTGGCTGCTTTCCTCCTTTTGAAAGGCATTTGACAATTTTAGAAAATAATTTGTTTTATTTCTTCATAAATGAAGGACTTTTTATTATTATTATTCTCTGGTGAATTCATTTCATACTAACTGCATTTTAATTAGCAACTCTCTGCTTCAAAACATATGTTTCTTCAGATTGTTGACATTAAGAGACCACAATATTGAGTTTGTCATATCACAATCTGTAGCCATGAGAGAAAAAAAGGAAAAAATAATATAAAAAAAGAAATAAAAAAGCTATTGTATCATTGTATCACTTGTGGAGGATAATACACTCTAAAAATAGCCAAGATGAAAAGACTTGTCAAGAAAATGATATTAACCATGATATACAGGAAAGAGTATCTCAATCATAAATAGAATTTGAAACAGTATTACCTTTACCTTCTTCCAACAAGAAGGTTAATCTTTAAAATATCTCTTATCTCATCAAAAGGTTCCTGAGGCTGTGACCTATCCAGGTGACAGTTTAATCTAGAATGACTGCATTTAAGTTTAAGTAAAACATTTTACTTGCCAATACAACGGTCTAAGTCAGTGAATTATGAAGGGGAGCAACTTCCTGGAGAATGAACAGCAATTCCCTGAATTGCATTAACTCCACCGCTTGTATTTGTGCGAGTACAATTCTCATTACAGAATTCAGGGCTAAATTCAGAACATAGCTCATTTTCTAGCACAAAGGGCCCAGACTTCAAGTTCCACATCACTCTTCTTCATATGGCATTCTCTCAGCTAGAAGGTGGGCAGTATTTTTAGAGCTTGTGCAGCATTGTCACTGGAGGAGAATGCGTTTTTGCTGCCACACTATTAATGACATTCAGATTAAAGCCAGCAGATAGGAGCAGGAAACAGCTGTTGCTGTTACTGGGGGCTTTGGGGATTGGAAGTAGGGTAGACTTGGCAACAAGTTATGTTTTATGGACCCAATGTTGCGGTTAGTATTAAACCCCACGCAGTTGCCTTTTGGCCCTTACTAGCAACTGTTCTGAATTAATTAAGCTGTTATCTTGAAAAATTTTCAAAGCTGAATTTCAGAGAACGACTCCTGGCATTTTAAGTTAATTTATTTATTTTTCTCTTGTATTTCTCTACAGCTGGTTCATGTTATCTTTGATTCATCTTTCTCACCTACATGCTTCATTTAATTTTTGGCTGGTGAAGGAAGATGACTGCAGCCCTTTTAACACAACATAATAAAAATAGTAATCAAATTAGTCCACATTAACAGATTGCTGACCAGAAACAATGCTGTCACTTGGTTCTACCTGGGATCTTTTCGGATAATCCTGAATGGATGCGACAGATCAAGCTTTCTACTTGATAGGACCTGAGGCCAGCACACGAATAAAGCCAAACAAGAGTCAGCAAAGCATTGCACTGATCCAAAGGCAAATATACACAGAACCAGCCTGGTTCTGGGAGTTAGGAGCTACAGCACCTTGAAGGAGGTGTCTATCAGAGCCCAAAGCTCCTGGCTACCACTTTGCAAAGAGTTCTGGCCTCAGGATACACTGCCTTACACAGTGTGGTTGTTTTAAACCAATGGCTAGCTAAGCTTCACTACACTGTTCTCTCACTGGCTCTGGTCTGACATGGGGCATCTTCTGGGCTTTGTTCAAAAAGGACACCCTTGCAGCCCCCGTGGCACATAAACCCATTACAAGAATGGAAGGGACTTTTGTATGTCAGCTGGTCCTTCAGGACCACCCTGCAGGGCCACTCAGAGCATGTTGCCCGGGACCATGTCCACACAGCTTTTGAAGAAACCAAGGAGGGGACTCCACCACATCCCTGGGCAACCTGTGCCAAGTGCTCAGCCACCTGCATGTAGCACAGAAATGCTTCCTGATGTTTAGAGGGAACCTCCTGTGTTCCAGTTCGTGCCCATTGCCTCTTGTCCTGTCCCTGGACACCACTGAAAAGAGCTGGGATCTGTCCTTTCTGCACTCTCCTTTTGGGTATTTATACACATTGATGAGACCCCCCTGAGCCTTCCCTCCTCCAGGCTGAACAGCCACAGCTCTCTCAGCCTTTCCTCATAGGAAGGTGCTCCAGTCCTTTGCCATTTTTTGCAGATCTTATTTGGACTCTCTCCAGTATGTCCAGGTCTCTCTTGTACTGGGAGGCCCAGAACCAGACACAGCACTGCAAGTGAGACCTCACCAGTGGTGAACAGGGGGGAAGAAAGCACCTCCCTCAACCTGCTGGCAACATTTTGCCTAATACAACCAACAATAGCATTACCTTTCTCAGTGGCAAGGGCACTCAACAGCCCAGAAAATATATTTCCCTTAGAAATTAGTAATAATAAACCTCCTAAGAGTGGTTCAGAAAAGATCCTGGTCATGTGATGACCAAACAGCATTTTGGACCAGCTGTTATGGTCAAGCAAGGTTAAAGGCAAGAGACAGTCTCCTTTTCCACTTAACTTCAGGGGAAACTGCTGATATAAAGCCAGTCTCTGACATATAATTGGGTTCAGCCACCACTCCTTGAAGAGCAACATATTTCCATTTCCAAAGCAGTGCCTGTCCAAATTTGCAAATACATAGCTGCACATCTGAGGCTTCTTATTGTTTACTTCAGTGGCAGGACTCTTTAGGGAGAGGCTAAGAGAATGCTATTCTGTCGTGTCTGCATATACAATTTCTATGACTTTACCTTAGAAAGCCATCATTTGTAACTTTTCCCATGGCCATTTTACTGTCATGTTAGTTTACAAACTCCCTATCTTGCATACAAGGTAACGTTATGAATAATTTATATTTAATAAGTAATGGTAGAGTTCATTTGACCTTTTCTAGGGAAATTAAAAAGTTATAGAGCTTTTATTAAAACTTCTGAAACTTTTATTTTTTCTACATTAATATAAGTTTTCAAAAAATCTAGAGAATAACAGGACCCTAAAAGAAAAGCATCTGTTAATTTGGCAGCAAAAAAAAAAAAAAAAATTATTCTAGTTAGTGTAAATAAACAGCTACTAGAATACAACAAAATATATAATTTGTCTCAAGATAGTGATTGCACTCCATATAATTTTCTGCAGCAGACATTCGTTATGTGAAAATGTTTTGTTAATATTTCATTTTGGCTTGCAGGGTAAATTTTCCTCACTTTTTCATTTCGCAATTTAATGTTTTAATTTAATCTCGACTTTAACATTAGAAAAAATATGAAACAAATTTGCATTAATAGAGCAAAAACAGTAGAAATAATCATGTTTTGTACAAAGTAATTGAAGAAGCATATGACTTAAGGAAAATGAACCAGTTAAAAATTCTGTTTGACAAGTAATGAGCTAGATTTCTCATACTGCATTTACATTTTAGGGTATGCAATCAAAAGTAAATAAAAACTTGCTAGAGAAATTAATGATCCTTGCACAAGGACAATATATTTGAAAGATATTGCACAGAAAATAACATTAAATTGCTCTTTCCTCTTTAGTAGAAAATTGTTGCCCTGCTTTGGTTATTAAGAAAACAAGAAAAAAATCCCAGTTCCCCCTATTTTGAGGAATAATGCTACTCTACTCTTCATGTACTATGCTAGTGTCATAGAAATGTAGCAAATGTGAAATGTAGCTAATAAAATGAGGACAAAAATGGATGGCCCATTGTTTCAGAAATGCTTCAAATTGTAAACTGTGTTACAGGCTTTACAAGTCTTCAGAGGACTATTTCTTAGGTGTACCATCTGAAGGACCCAAGTATAGAGGACAGAAGTAGCTGTTCAGGCAGGCTGAAGAGAACAGGTTCAGGTAAGCAAGAAAGAAAGGGAGAATGAACCAGCCTTACTGAGAACAAAACTAATGAACCATGGTTTCCTGCAGATGTTTTGAGTATCCCTTTACCTTTCTTGTAGTAACAAACCTGAATCTTAAAGCTACATAATCTTTGCAATATCACTTCCACTGCAGTACCAGAAGCCTTTTTGTTTGTCCTGTTTACCAGCTCACTCCAGTGCCTTGTACTGCCGTCTGGGTAGGAAGGACTCACCTACTTCACGTGGCTCCAGACCATTAACATGGCAATCAGACAGCTCAATCTGAGGGTCAGCAATGACTGGCCAGCTAACAGGCAAAGCAAAGAAGGTCACTTACTGCAACTGCTCTTTCAATGCTCGATTAACTATAGCTCTCTCCTGTCCAGCTGGTAATTTTTGTAAGATGTAAAACTTAATTAAGAGACCCCCACACCCTTGTAACTAAAGTTGGCCAATTGACAAAATTATTTGCACAGTACTGGTAGTCAGGAATGTTCCAAGCTAAAACAGCTTGAAGTTTCATTTCAATTTGCAAGATGTATTTCAAAATCTTAGGGGAGCATATACCTGGAAGTCCCAATGATAACACTAGGAACTAACTAGGCAAGGCTGTAGTGACTGCTGTGCCACCAAGGAAGCTGTGGCTGAAACAGCCAGCTCTAAGAAGGAAAATTCAGTCCCTCACCTTACATTTTTAATAACATACTATTTCATTCCACAGTAGAGTTATCTAAAACTACTCCTATGCGAAGCGCTCATTATACCAACACTATTTCTGTAGTTACACTCATCTCTGCCACTACAGACATGAAGTGTGTATTCCCTGGTACACTGTGCAAGTGTTTAGTATTTAGAAACCTAAAATAAATAAAAACAAAACAACAGGAAAAATAAAAAATGCCACTGTGAAACCAGAAAACTTATGCTTTATCATCTTTAATACTAACAGTAATCATTTATACTACACTAATCGTTTTTATAGTAATATAATAACTCTGGTACATTTTGCTTTTATGGAGGGTTCTGTATATGTATCTTCTACTGACATAAATAAGACTGAAGTCATATATTGCAGTTGGTGTTGTTTAATACATCAGATAAAGGCGTGACATATTGCAAGTACTGTTACTGTCTTTTTTTTTATTAAAGTTGAACCGCCACTCCTGCTCAGTTTGCTTCAGCATGTCCTGTGGAATTACCATTCTTCAGAAGAAGAGATGTGACATCTGATATTGCAGAAAGGATTCGGATGACTGCAGACAGGATGTCTTGCCTCAACAAACCAGCACACAACCTTCACTCATTTTCTGTCAGAGAACAGTACCAAATATTGATGTGTGTGTCTTGGCTTATCAAAAGCACTACTTTTTTAAGCAGCAGACAGAAAGGGGAGAGGGAGGTACAAATCTCTGTTGAATCCTTCACACCCTACCCCTTCTGTCCTAGTGGGCTGTACTAGGTCTGGCTGGGGTGGAGTTCATTTTCTTCATAGCAGCCTGTATAATGATGTATTTTGGTTGTGAGACTAAAACGATGTTGGTAACACACCAGTATTTTGGCCATGGCTGAGCAGTGCTTGTACAGTGCCAAGGCTTTCTCTTTTTCCCACTCTGTCCCCCATCATCAAGTAGACTCAGGGTAGACAAGAAACTGGGAGGGGACACAGCCAGGACCACTGACCTGAACCAGCCAAAGGGATGTCCCATACCATATGATGCTGTGCCCAGCAGCAGTAGCTCCAGGAAAGGAGAGGGGGCCATTCATGACTGTGGCAGTTGTCTTCCCAAGTAACTGTTAAGCATGCTGAGGCCCTGCTTTCCAGGAAGCAGGAATTAGTGAATAAATGCCTTATTTTGTTTTGCTTGCGTGTGCAGCTTTTGCTTGTTAGTCTTTTTTATTAAACAGCCTTTATCTTGGTCCACAAGTCTTCTCACCTTCCTGCTGTTTTCTCCCCAGACTGTGGGAGAAGGGTGTGAGAAGGCAACAGCTGGGTAGGTGCTTGGTTGCTGGCCAGGGTCTACCTGACCCATAAGCTTTCTGATTTTCACCTAAGCCACAGCAACTCTGATACTGGGCTTCAGTTCAAATCTGGGTTTATTTCTATCGGTAACATAATGCAGCAATAACTGCTGGTATATATGCTCAGCAAGACACTTGCAGGTGTGTCACAGAGCCAACATTTATATGACTAATTTCTTACTAATCCTAGCAAGAGTGAGTATAATACCCTCATGAGTTAACTTCTGTTGAATTGTTTCTTTAATGCATACAATGCAAATATGCTCTGCAGCAGCAGCAGCAATATAAACCTGCTTATTTCACATATTTCTTCACAAACACCCACACTAAACAATGCAATAAATAACCTTCTTTGCCATTAACTTTTGTTGTCAAGTTCAGTTTTTTCACAATGTTCTGTAGCACTGGAGAATATTTATTCATTTATTTTACATACACATGCAACAGGTTGTCTACATCTCACTTTCAGTGTGCCAATGTAGTAGAGCAGGATGCAGTGCATTGCCATTTTACTGCATTTAAGTTTGTTTGTTTGTTTGTTTGTTTGTTTTGTTTTTTTACTTCCTCATAACAATGGCGTATGGCATCAAGTCAGCACATTGCAGCAGGTAACTGATAAGCAGTAGCAATTGTTTAGTTTCAGGATATAACTGTTTTACTGAAGAAGACAATTTTAAGTGGATGACTAACACCTTAGTGCTTTGTGGTTTATATACTTCTGGAGGGAAGTGAAACATCTTATCTCCTTTATACTTGTTGTTCTAAGCATGATTTTCAAAATGACAAAGAAAAGCTTCAATAAGTCAGCAAATATGACTTATTATCTTTTAAACAATTATTTTAAGGCAAAACTTTGAGGGTCATCTAGCTTTTCAACAACTGAGATTGTTGGTACATTCCTGAATCACACAACTGCATAAATAAGGAACATTTAGTGGCATATGCATCATTTCACAGATTACAATCTAAACTTTTCTCTTTTTTTTTTTTTTTTTTTTCTTTTGAGCCAGATGCTTTCTTAGTAATAAAAGAATTCATATCACCCAGGTTAACAAAAGCATAGTGGCATCAAAACATTGCCTTTCTGCAAAATGCCTAGTTAAACTTTCCATTTTATCCCCACCTAAGATTTTCTAAAATTAGTCAGACTACCTTAAAGGGACCTGGCCTCATGTTTTTCCAAGAATGGTACCCACAAAAAGTGACAGAACTTGAACAATGAATGTTATTCTGACTCACACAGACAGAATGTAAACTACCTGTTAGATCATAGCAGATGGGATTAAAAATAGGAAAATGTTTCTCAACACAATGTCAAAGTAAGGAAGAAACTCTTCTGTCCCTTAAAAGGAAATAAAATAAAATTGGAATGTGTTTGTTGCTGCACATATGAAATATGAGAAATGCAGATTTCCTTGTATTTTGTTTTGTGTTTTAACTGAATTCAATGATGTCACTGTGGGTTAGATATGCTCAGGTCACCCCGTCAGATGCGGCTGATTGAGGATTTAGACATAAAGACAACTAAATTGTGAATTTTTAAAGTCTGTGGACAGATACAGATGCCAAGCTGCTCTGCTCAGCTAAGATGAGAGTTCCCCTTATCTTATCCATGATCAGCAAACAGGTTTAAGCTACAAGTCATAGTTTGTATAAGGCATATGAATAGTCAAGAAGGATAACATTTGTGAAGATATGAAGATGCTTTGTAAATCTGTTATTTATGGGCCTAACTATGAATGTAGATCTTATCTTTAGACACTACGGTTGAAATATTTTGGCTTTGATGTTTCCAAGCGATTCAGAAACTCCACTCCCATTATACATATCATATTAATTTGACTTAAAAGTCACTATGAACAGTTACTTATTGTCACTATCTGGAAAAGATATCTTTTCTACTTACTTATTGGTGTATAGAAAATAGAGATAAAGTGTGTTGTTTTCTCTCTCTCTCTTTTTTTTTTTTCCCCCATAAACATCTAAAAAGTAAAACAGCTATTTTTCTTTGAAGGATCAAGCCAGTAAAATAGAGAAAAAGAGTTTAGCCCTTATTTAGGAAGAAGGTAACTGTCAGTACTGCAAGTTTCCTTGCTGTCAGCTAGACTTACAGTGATTTATATTTTTCCTTTCACTTCCCAGGCACTGTCATTTTCTAATATTGTATCACTACACCAACATTGATTAATTTAATAGTTTGCAAGACGAAAGATTCTCCCAATAGCCTTTGTTACCATGACCAGGAAAAGAAGTACTTCTCTACTTCATGGCTGTTCTTTGGGATGGGATGTGTTAAAGCTACGTGTGCATCTGTGCATGTGTTGTGCTATTTCAGTCATCTCAAGCGAAGAGGTTTAGCAAAGCCGAACAGGAGCAGACCTTAAAAAATAAAAATACATTGCGACACTGACACCTGTTGGCAAGAAGTATACCGAACTATAAAAGCATTTTAACAACTGTACGTTTTCAGGAGACCTGAGAGCTCAGCCTAAATTAACACATCCCCATCTCCATGTGTAAGTCATCTGGATATGAAGAACCAAACATGAGACAAAATCTGAAGACTTGATCTTTAATCTTTGTGGGATGGGAGATCCATATCTGCCAAGATCTATATGCAGCTGTGAGGTCTAAGAACAGTTAAAAAACATCAATACAAAACCAATGCAAATTTCATGTCTAGAGACTGTTTCTGAGTTCCCAACATCAGCACATTAACTATAGTAAGGGATACAACCACCAAAGAACTGAAAGAAGTATTGTAATTAGTCACAAAGGTTTTTCCATTTACATCACTATACTTGTAAGTAAGATGGATCCTGGAGAGGAAATACAGATCTTCAAGTCCACAGCAAATTAAACAAAAGCTGTTTCAGAATAAACTAGAAATGTGATAACTTTCATTGCTCCCTTCCTACAGCAAAAGAGAGATGAGTTTGACCAGAATAATAAAAGACTGTCACTACACTATGGCATTTCCCCTATTGGAGAAGTGATCTCAGCTTTCTTTTATATGAGGAATTACTAAATGAGGAGGTAAGACTCCAAAGAAATATGAACAAAGAAGCAACTGGATCTGCTTGCTTTTCAGCACGCTTCCCTACAACAAGCTTCCCTACTTCCTTACTGGCTATCCTCATAAGAACCATCTACGGCTATCAGCTATAATTACCCTCCAGAGCAAAAATCCATGATTTGAGAACTGAAACTTTCCAAGTTCAGAACCCAATGACAATGCCAAGCAGTGCATTTAGCAAAGTGAAGTGCTGTATTAGTAACAGCCACCTAAACTCTTGCTGACCTAAGAAGCAATGTTACACTTATGTGCCCTATTTTCTACTGCATGACTCCACTTCTGAAAAGAAGCAAGATCAGCAACAAATTGAACACTAAATTGAACTGGCAGCAAATCCTGTAGTCATTCAAAGTCACAGAATAGTCTTGTCTTCACTTGTCTGGTGATTGGTAGCCTCCTTTTCAACAGTTCAATAATTAATTCAGCCTTCAGCACATTTAAAAGCAATTCCTTTTCCAAGGTAAATGAGAGTTCAAAAAACCCTCCAGTTCTTATGAGCTGTAGTGCTCTCCCTGAGACCTGTTCACCCTCCTTCCCTTGCAGGCATGCTCTCTTGACCACAGAGCCTCATCATGTCTCCTCAAAGGAACACTGAATCTTGTATGTGCAGTATGCACTATTATAATACCAGCTTTTACAGGAATGGAAACTGGGGATAGGATCAGCCTAGATAAATGACTGTGCAGAAAGCAAGTTGGATTGGGATGACATGATCAGTCAAACAAAGCTGTGTCCAGAATAAGTCCCAACCTGATAACCCTAAAAGACCATCTACCTCTGCTACGTGATGATTTACACAGGAGACATTGTCTGTGCCAGTCATTTGTACCTGCAATGCAAAGTACAAAATGGATAACATTCACATGAATACAAGACAATCAAGACTTCAAATAGGATTTTCTTTGTTGTGATTCAATCTATTACACAGTTTCACATCTGTGAATGATACCAGAAAATGAAAACAGTTAACTTTGTTAGAGAAATTGTGAGAGATGACATGACATAACTATTTTTACTTTCTTTATAGCAAATACATTCTATTTAATAAGAATCCAGTCTGGTCTGCATCACAAAGGAATGTGGCCTTCCTATACCCAGTCACAGGGATGTTAAACCAGTTACCCTCACCTTGCCCAGTAAAGAAAAAACAGCATATACTGGGTTTACTCCATGTCACATCATATGGAAAAGAGCAGCATAAAATGTCAGGAGGTAAAGAGGACTCCACAGCCCTGTCACACCCTCCAGATTTTAAACTGCTGCAAGGATTGCATCAGGCCCAGCACTGCCAGCGTCAGGGGAAGGGTTTGTCCTGCTCAGCTCTGTGCTGGTGCAGCCTCACTTAGAGTCCCATGTGCAGTTTTGAGCACCACTATATAAGAAGGACAGAGAAAAGAATGTCCCACGGAAGGCTACCAAGATGGTGAAGGGCCTAGAGGGCAAGATGTATGAGGAGCAGCTGAGGTCCCTTGGCTTGTTCAGCCCAGAGCAGAGCAGGCTGAGGGGAGGCCTCATGGCGGCCTGCAGCTCCCTCACGAGGGGAGCAAAGGGGCAGGCACTGAGCTCTGCTCTCTGGGGACAGCGACAGGACCCGAGGGGACGGCATGGAGCTGGGACAGGGGAGGGTCAGGCTGGGGGTTAGGGAAAGGTTCTGCACCCAGAGGGTGGTCAGGCACTGGGACAGGCTCCCCAGGGCAGTGGGCACAGCACCAAGCCTGACAGAGTACAATAAGCATTTGGACTGTGCTGTCAGGTCTGTTTTTTGGGTGGTCATTGCATTTGTTTCAAATTTGCCCCTTTCTGAGAGGTTAACTTTCTTTCTGACACTGAACAACAAAAGGTTAACAGCAACCTACACTCCCTTCAAATTGGTCTGTAGCAACTCTTTACAGAGACCTTAGAATCTGTACTAGATGTTTCTGCCTAAGGAACTGTTCCTTCATCCATTTTATTCACAGCAGAATAAATGTTTCAAATGCAACTGGAAAAAGAGAGAAGGAGGAAAAAAAAAAAAAAAGAAAGAAAGAAACACCCAATTTGTAACACCTTCTATGAAGATTACCCGTGGAGTGTTAGCTTGCTGAGAAAACACACTCAAATACCCTAGCAATGTTAGCAGATATTTAAGCTCATCAGTGCAGGGACCATATATTACTACATGTTTGTGAAACATCTACAATTTCAATTTGACTACAAATCTAATCAGTGAATCTGGAGATTAAAGCTGTGAACATATTAAGTACCAACAAAACTTCTGCAATTCATTCACAGCCTGCCAACTCCCTCCAGTATAATACAAAGTTAGTCTTTTTCATAACAGTTCTTACCACAATTTTTGGCTGCAGCATTTTCTGGGCTTTTTGTTTTGTTTTGTGGGTTTTTTTGTTTAGTTTTGTTCTGTTGTGTTTTTTTTTGTTGGTTTTGTTTTTTGTTTTTTTTTTTTTTTTTTAATAAAGGAATGACGCAAGTACTGTATTAAGGGCATAATGCATAGTTCATGCTGAACTGAAGTAATTGATTTGAGAGTGACAAAATAATTATATATATATATCCTGGGTATTTAGCTATTTTTATGTATTATAAATACTAGCTTTGCTGCATGAGGAAGAATACAATGTTCTCAAAGATTAATAATATTGCATGAGTCTATACACAAGAATGCAACATCCTTAAAAATTTATCCTTCAGAAAATTAAAGTTGCCTGCCTACAATCACTAAAATTGTGTTGTTGAGCATTTGTTGGAGTTTTTAAACTAAGTTTAAACTTTTTCATTTATTTATATATATATATATATATACATATATATATATATATATATATATATATTTTGATCTTTGAGGTCCCTTCCAACCCAAGCCATTTTATGATTCTTTTGGTCAGATGACCACTGTTCTTCACAGACTCTGTGCTACTGATCACTCCAGCCTTTTATTTGGAGTCATTATTTCAAAATATAATGTTAAACAATACCTATTGTTGTTTTTGTTGTTGCTATAGAGCTGCTTATAGCTGATTTAGTGATGAAACAAGTTGAAAGTATGTAGGTGTTGCTCAGGAATAAGACACATCCATTTTGCACTTACACTTTCTGTATCATGCAGTATTAAAAATTAATTTGATGCAAGCACCACTTCCTTCACACTCGTGGATACCGTAGAAATTGGTACAATGGATTTTGAGCAAAAGCAGGAAAAAACACATTGAAAAGTGATACCTTGAGATTTATGAGATCAGGTTTACAATCTGAAGAGAAAGATAGAACATACACCATTAAACCCACTAAGGTCTTGGCAGCAGATACATTGTAAAAGCTATTTAAAGATTTGACTGGTTTCTCATTTTATGAAATCAGGCCTGGTATGAGCATAATAGTATCCTATAAGCATTTCTTCTTTTTCAGAAAATCAAATGAAGCACAAAAATATTTTGTATATGCTTTTAGCTTAAGTAAACTTTCCAGAGCACTGAATATAGCTGTAAGTGTTGATCAAGCAATTACCTCATTTAAAATAGATCAGTATTATTTTGGCATGATCATGTCACCCTAAAACACTGGAGTGAAGTTTCAGGGATGTCCCCAGAATAGATAACACAAAAAGTATATGAATACAATATATTCTATCTATGTACAAATCTAAGCTTCACTTACTATTATATTCATTTTAAAGAGTGGAAAGGACTAAATACAAATAAAAACAGGCAGAGCACAGCCTCTTCTTTATGGCATAAATAATACAATAAACCAACTCCAACAGTCTGTAGCCAGCTTTTGATCTTTTATATGAGACATACTATTCATAGGAGGACCAATCCTTTGCATTAGACTTTAAATAATGTATCTTGAGACTAGGGAGAGAATCAAGAGGACTGAGGTGAGGGTAAGATTCCCTGAGTCCAGGTTTGCTGGTAGATGATGGCTCATCGATCAATTTGTTTACGAACATACCTATTGTTCAGTGGGAGCAGTAGAAATTTCAGCAGCTTCTTTGATGCCCTTACAGTTATCCTTGTCTTCCCTGCTGCGCAGTAGCCAGAAAGCTGGATGAAGGTAAGATTCCCCTTGATAGTGCATGTTTCTTTTTCTCTCCATTGTAATCGTCATTCCCTTGACATGGCATACACTGCTGCTGTTAAAAACCCTCTTCTAGTTTTAAGCTAAATACATGCTAAATTAAGTAACAGCAGTATATAAATCTTTATGGCACAGACTCAATACCCTGTGAATTCATTTCTTAGGCACATCTTGAGAAGTTCGTCCTTCACTTTGAGTTTCTGAATCTGTATGCATAGTTTGGCACAGTTTAAAGTCAGGTGATATAGCACAGACTGCCCTAAAATAGCCTTTCTCCTATTAAAAAAGCATAGCAATACCTCCTGTTGCGGGACAAAACACCCTCATCCAGAACATTTTCAAGAACCTGATGTGAGATGCTGCTATCCCTGAGCTCCCACAAGCTGCAGCAGGTATGTTGGCCAAGAGCCACAACTTTTCAGTGAAGCACTACACCACCAAGCTGCTAATTAGTGGGATCTTGCATCTGTAACAGACACTGCCTACTGTCACTCTTTTCAAGGTGGACTGAGCTCAGAAGCTGAAGCTGAGCAGAGGCTGAAAAATTCTGTTTCCCATATAGAAATATCCATGCCTCCATGATTCGCAGCATGTTCTGTTTTGGTTTGGTCTGTTTTACTTCATTATGCTTTATTAGTCCCATTAAGGCTAGATTTACCAGAAGGAAGAAACCTTTTCCCTCCACTTCCAATCATCACATTCCCGATCCCCTCCTGCTATTCTTATAAAGCACTCTGCAGTGCCACCCCATGGCTGCTCTGCATCTCCTCTACAGGACCACTGTTCTATCATTAAATATTCAGAATATTTGTGGCAATGAGATTTACCCACCAAAACAAGAACAATTTGGATTACCTGATTTGGGATTTTGACCAGGCATGTCACTAGTCATTGGCACCTTATCTTCTCTGGCAAGACTGCAGTCATTTCCCTTGGCTGCAGACCTAGCTGCAGTTAGCTGGGTCAACGTTGTTGCCAAATAGGATTACTACAACACATTATATATGTGGCTAGTTTTGAAGACCACCTGGAAGCTACTACTAGAGCAGTATGTGGCTGCCCGTGAGATGAACAGCATCAGCTGTGAGGCACACAGTACATCAACACCACACGTTCCAGCTATTGGCACGTGGCTGCAGCAGGACTGACAGTGCTCAGTGAAGTCCTGCATGAGATGGCTGGCCTCAGCCAGCCTCTCTCTGCCTTACTGGTAACGTTTTAGAGCAACTGAACTGTTCGAGCTAAGGATCTCAGAGACGAGGTTCACTGCATTCCTCAACATGACAATTTTTTCACTTGTCTAAGAGAGCCCACAGCTGTTGATCAAGTGATCAGCACAGTGGAATACACATCAATTTTTCTCAGACCTCTGCTGTAACAAATGAATTTGAAGCATTTTATACAGAGTGACTGTGATCCATTTATACAGCTTCACACAGGCTGCTGGAGCAGTGTATATGCCCCTAGCAGCAGCATCAGTAATAACTTTATTGTTATGTATTTTAAAAACACACAACATTTAGAGATCAGAGCACAATCCATTATTGTAAAGAATGACAAAAACAAAAAACAAAAACAACAACAACAAAAAACCCTAAGTAGCAAGCAAGAAAATACAGCTTGCTCTGCTTTTCCTTCTACCAGAAATCAAATAGTTGGGCTTCTTTGCCTGCTCCTCATATGTCCCCACCATAGCTCACACACTATTTTTCTGACAAGCCCCATCCTTCATCTCACTGATGGATTTATATTCTGTGTCACTCAATTGAGTACTTAGGCAGTCAGAATCTGATCTCATTACATGTGCGTCAGCAGAACTAACTCCAGAAAAGTCAATGGAACCAAGCTACATTTACAGACTTGGAGCCAAAATTTTAATTCACCACTCAACATCTGTCATAACTTCAAATTTAAACTCTCCGTGGACATGACCTACATTCCTAAACCTTACAGATGGTATTTTAATATTTCTATAATAAGAAAAATCTCATGTGCCAGAGAAGTGTACTCAGTTCTTCTCATCTAAACTATCTGACTTTACAGGCACCATAATTCCTCAAGGAGTGTTTATAAGGGCAGCCACTTGGAACTCAGACAAAGGGAAAGGGAAAAGGAAAGAAGGCAGCTATGTCAACAGAAATGTCAAGGTGCTGGCTAGCCTAAAGCTCTGTTCCAAAGCTAATTGGACAGGGGAACTCTGATATATATTTTTCCACATTTCCACTGATTCCTGTGTATTAAACCTTTCAGTGACCTCATCCAAACTGTGCTTGTCCTGAAAAGTCTGGAATCATCAATCCTGACTCAGAACAGCTTTGAAATGATTTTTGATGCAGCTTTTGACGATGGATTCTAAAATATCTGCTGTTTCACTGCTAAACACAGAAAGAGTCCTGATGTTTGGATACACTTTCTCCAGTTACGTTTTTTCTCTCTGCATTTTACACTGCAAGGAGCATTGATTAATGTGAATGTTTTAGCCGTAGTTGTTGTTTGTGTATAAACTTTTGTTAAAACAAGTACTGCAGAATAAATGACCTTTATACAGACACCTATTAAGGCACTAAAAGGCTTGGCTACATTCATCTGAGACGCGTATACATAACGTTTGGAACAATAAAGGGATCAGCAGCTGCAAGGGGGTTGAATTGAATTCTTTAACAATAGAAAAGTTTTTCAGGCCCAAATACCAGCAAAGAGAATTTTTTGCAGATAATCCAGGAGAAAGAAAATAATAAAAAAAATGCTAGCCAACTTTGCAGCAGTTAGCATAAGGGTGCCATCTGAAACATGTCAGCTTAAGAGTGCCCCATAGTACCATTCTTTTACACAACCATAGTATTCAGAACTGTTTCCCCAAATAATCCCAGATGGCATGCCACAAAATTTCAATTCATTTTAAAAGCTTTCTTTGCTGTTATTATGTGATTGAAAGTGCAAAAGCAAGTTGCCATTCTCATGGCACTATTTGCATTGGCTATTATCCCCTAAAATCCCCTTTAAACAGCTACATTGTCAGCCCATAGGCCTCATTTAGAACTACAAAAAAGCCCAGATTAATTCGATCAAAGGGAGAGCCAAGTACAAAATGCACTTTTCAAACTGTATCAGAGTAGGTTCCCTTTACAGATTGCTGCATGGCTAGAGCAATGCAAAAAAAAAAAAAAAAAAAAAAAAAAAAAAAAAAAATCCTGCCTGAAATAAAGCCAGAGCACTGACAGAAATAACTCTGCATGTTTCACATGAAGTTTTTGGGGCTCTACCAGGGTAAATCTCTCACTACAAATGATTAGAATAAAATATATTTAAATATAAGTCTGTAAATTAAGTAGCAAGTATTGTTTTTTGCTTGTTTGGCTTTCTGCCACCACTTTCAGGAGGCACTGATGACTTAGCCAGCTATGGACATTTCTGAAATCTGTGTATTGGAATTTTTAATTAATTAACAATTAGCTATGAAACTTACAAAAGGTACAGACAACTCCCCCCAGAATTATTTTCTTGCTATTACAAAAAAAAAAAAAAAAAAAAAAAAAAAAAAAATAAAAATCAGTGGTGAGGCAAAGGAAAAGGAAAAAGCTGCTGGTATCATTGCTGCGAAATAGTCTATTTCATAATCAAAGGTGAACCCTTTCAAATTAAGCATTACACAGGTTCACAGAGCTACAGCCAAAAAGTCTCTAGTGGCTTTTCAATCTCACCTGGGGTTCTGATGTCAGGCAATACTGCTGATATTTTTGTTTCTCACAGAAGCTCCTTCGGTGTCTCTGCACCGTCTTGCTCCCTCAGTCTGTACTGGAGTTTGCTTATTGGTGCTGCCATCAGTTCTCTCACTCTCAGTCTGAAGCGGTTTCTTCAGCAGCTGCTTTTGTGCACCGAGAACATTTTGCAGTGTGAAGGACTGCAGCACAAAGGTAGAGCAACTGAACACGTGCAGCAATATGTGCCATTGCCTC
This sequence comes from Aythya fuligula, assembly GCF_009819795.1. Taxonomy (NCBI): domain Eukaryota; kingdom Metazoa; phylum Chordata; class Aves; order Anseriformes; family Anatidae; genus Aythya; species Aythya fuligula. The sequence goes on along the minus strand of NC_045559.1, from coordinate 21,904,724 downwards.
TTAAAGGACACATCAGGCCGAGAGAGACACGCTGAAAAGCTGAGCAGCTGCAACTAATATTGAAGTCATTTGCTGTAGGATGAAACTGGATGAATGCTTTTGTTAGCCACTTCCAATGGGTTTTAGATTTTTGAGCGGGACCATTTTAATATAACAGATGTATTTGTTTATTTACTACTTGTACTTTATAGAAGTATTTATGTGTTATGTAGCAAGAAAGTGTTCCTGTGGAGATAGAAATAGCTGACACAGAGAAAAAAGGCCTTGAAAATCTGTGTGATAAACATATTATTTGCAAAAAAAAAAAAATACACTGGCATACAAACCTTGTTTTACTGCTTGCAATTATGAACACCGTTATTTTCATTTGTGCTGTTGGGAACAAGAATAGTAAAAAAGTAAGTTAAAGAGTGAAAAATGTAAAATTGGTTATGTATTAAAAGGGTCCAAATTTTTTAAAAGCAGTTTAAATATGATAGATTTCACACTCAATTACAAGCACTGTTTGAGTTTTTAAAAATCTGCAGGATTCAAGCATTTAGATGTTATTCTACATATTCATGGAAAACAATGCCAGAATTTACTAAAGTCAGTCATAACAAGGTACTCATGGCTTTGTATGGAGTAGTATACAGGAAAAAAAATGCTTCAAATAAGCCTCTTTTTTTTCCCAAGAAAATAAAGTAGCTTCAATGAGTACTTGTCCCAGCCATCTCTTTAACATAAGACATATAACTTATTCTACTACTGAATCATTTTTAGTACTAAGAAGTAGTTTCAAGCCATAGAAATTTATAAAAATATGATACTTTATGGAATAAGGCTCTATCATGTAAACATGCTTGATAAATTTAATGAAAACCAATTAAGTTGTACAAGGGTTTGTAGAACCAGGTACTCAGAGCTAGATCCAAAAACTCCTTTAGATGTCTAACTATCAGTAAAAATACTTAATTTAAACATAAAGACCTTCAAAAACATGCTTAGCCTTTTTTTTTTTTTTTTTTTTAATAAATAAATAAATAGAACTAATCCTGGAAGTGCCTAACCACTTAGAGATACTTAATTCCCAGTAGTGTAGAACCATAAATTGAATCATCTTGTAAGCATTCCCAGATTCAGGTCATAACATGGAAACCAATAATAGGGCAAATCCCTCGGGACCCACGAGCTCAGGATCCCTGCCATTTTCCAGCAAAGTCTGATCAAGCAGGCATTCTCCAGCCACACATATCAGATTACACTGCACAAAGTACAGCCAGATGAGGCAGCGCTTCTGCCGTGCTCCCCCACTAAATCATTCAATCAGTTGCTAGAGCACTCTTGCTGGATGGCAAAGGGATTTGAACCTGCATCACCATCCCCAGGCAAAGGCAAATTGCAGCGTGGATTATTCTACAGGGGGCACTCTGAGCCTCTCGTGCAGGCAGGATTACACCTCACATGGCGTAATTAACATATGGAAGGAAAAGACCAGAAAGAAATACCAAGTATTTCTCAGTAGCCAAACGACTCTTCTGTCCAATAGTAAATCTTCTCCAAAGAACCTGCAATATAAAACACGTTTGTTGATCCTTTCAAGAGTCAGTTTCAGCAGTGATGGATTCATTTTATTTTCGTAGCCAATGTAATATGGTATTCAAAGTGGGATACTTTTCATCTAAGGGATAGCGAGCATATTTCTATTTGTCCCATCTTGCCTATTTTACTTCAATAGCCTGCTATTTTGAATATATATGCCTGATAATTTTTTTCAGGTTCAGATCTCAGAAACAAGGAACTGAATCTGAAACACACACAGAGTTGACATCAGTGTCCCTGTCATATTCAGCATTCAACTGTAAATAAACGTAACTATAAATAATAAAAGACACCAGTATCACTAGCACTGTCTCCCACCATATTCCTAAAATGTAAAAAAAAAAAATCTTTATCAAACACATGTTCAGAGACAAGTGCTTTCTCCAGCCCTGAGAAAAATAAACTAAAAACTGGAAATTGAAAAATAAAAACTGGAGCTGGAAATTAAATCCTGTAAGAGGCAAGGCTTAGACCTGCTCCTTTTTTAGCAGCTCCTGCATGGGGTAGTTTCACACTGTCTACTGAATTTTATGAGTTCCCTCATTAACTATCTAATGCTACTATGCATTATAAAGGTAATGACATTCATCTAACAGCTCTCGGTTAAAATCCAGCAGATGAGATGTTTCTATCCAGCCTACTGCTGTTTCTCTAATGAAGAGAAGGAACTGCTCAAGCAGTGAATACTGCCCAAGCAGCCATTCCCTTCCTCCTGCTTTGCTAATGGACTGCTACCAGTTTTCCCTGCTGCTGTGGATGGAAGACGAGAAGATTCGAAACCTAGGTACTTCTGTGAGACAAGGAACCTTATCCACGTTCATTGCACCTTCCTCTCCAGAGCAGAAATACAACTGTGTGTGACAGAGCAAGGAGAGAGGGAGTGGGGAAGTCAGAAAGAAAAGTCTGCAGCTGCCAAAGTATTGCAGGAAGAGAGGAGACTGCATTATGGCAAATCCTGGCTCTGAGGTCGACTACCTGAAGAGATCATTACCTTGTACAGTTGCTAACACTGTAACATCCAGCATGTCGATCCTGAAATCCAATTTTGGCTAGCCTTTAGTAGCAAACTTGTGCATCTCATAATGAAGTGGTTTTTTGTTGTTGATGATTTTTTTTTCTTGTATATTGAAGTTATTTCTACTGTATGCACTCAGAACAGAATGAAGTTGACCAACACTTTACTGTTGTCAACCTCTTCTATTTTCTTCTTCTCTCATTTATAATGAGATACAGATATTTCTAATCAGTTCTCTCCAGGCTAGATCACTGTACTTTCAGATCATGTAATAGAGTACTGAAGGGAAAAAAAAAAAAAAAAAAAAAAAAAAAAAAAAAAAAAAAAAAGGAGAGAGAGAGAGAGAAAGCGATTGCAAGTAAGGTTTTATAAGACTGCATTTTTTCCAGACAGCTGTAGGCTAATAAGTGATAAAGCCATGTTCTAACCTTACATTAGCATAAATCTACAATAAGTTCATCAAAATCAATTGAATTAAATTGTCACAGAGGAAAAGATGTTCAGACCAATCTGTTTTCACAGTCATTTTATATTCTTTCAATATCCAAAGCCTTTGGAGCATTAAACTCAATCTGATCTTGAGACACTTGATCATCTGTCTCAGAGATGCCTATTTCTTTCATTTGCTGTTGTAAGTGTGAGAACATTAGATTTTAAGGTTTCTAAGTGCTGTTACTGCCTTAGACTACCTCTTCATAAGTCTGTCATCAGTGAAATCCCCATGCCTGTGAAATGGCCAATTGCACTGCTTTCTCTGACTGTTCCCATTGTAGATTTGTAAGTTTTATATAGTTTTCCTTCAATATTAACAAGCAGAAATAAAGTCATAAGAAGGCTTTTGTCAGCCAGTCATACTGGAGATAAATTAGGGTTAGCAGTGTCTTTCAATTTCACAAAGAAATGTTTTGATATGTATGAAATGCATAATTGCTGGTAACCCTATAAACCAGCACAACATTTTTATCACTGAATGTTCACAGGTACACTGTTCACTTTACAATTTCATTTTGATTTTGCCATTTATATGTTGATCGTATTACACAGAATATTTCAGGGAGATGCCTCAGACTCAAAGTTGTGGGAAGCAGCTGGGAAGACAACTGCTATGTTAAAATGGCCTGAGTAAAATGGTGTGTTCAGTCAAACTGGGAGTTGAAAGACTCTCCTGGAGATGTATGGGATTCTCCTGGAAATGTATTCTGCAATACACAAGGTGCGTTGATACAGAAACAGGAGGATGAGCAGCAAACGGACAGTGCTTAGCAGAATGGAAAAATCACTGCACCAGTTGAGCAGACAAAATAATATGAGGAAATTCAACAGAGCTATGATAAGGTGAGAAACAACAGCTGCACTCTGGTATTATAACAGAGTGGAGATAAAGATTGTGTTTTCCCTCTCTTGGTCTCATTCTCCATCCCACTATTACCCCATTACTTAACCCTCCCAGGAAGAACAGTACAAACTTGGAAGCAGTCTAGCACAAAATCCACAGCCTGATAGTACAGCCAACCTAGCACAGCAAGGCATGATAGTCTGGCAGCTAAGCTGTAAGCAGGTGCCACTTTACAGGTGAACCATTCAAGTCAGTTTGTTACTTGCAGCCTCAGTACCCCAGGTGGAATAATTGGACTTCCTTTGCAGCACTGATCACTTAAAGATTTCAAGTACTTGAACACATATAATTGTTGAGTGGTGGGATTCACTTCTGCAGCTGCAAAGAGGTTTCCTTTAGCAGTCTGTTTCTGGAAACTTATTATAAATTTATGCCAAGTTATATCCTTATTCTCTGACTCAATCTTTCTCTACCAAGGTAGGGATGGCCTTTCACTCTGCTAGCCAAAAGAAGTGATTGTATTTATCAAGTTCGTACAGAGTATCTGATTTCAGGCACACTTACATGCATTCAAAAGCTGGTTCTTGTCCAGGGTCTTATAGGTCAGCCCAAAAGTTTAAAGTAGCCTCACTTATAAGTGGATGGAAGAGTAGCTGAAAAGTTCCCGTTAGAAAGAAGAAACACACTATACATTTTCATGTCACTGATAGAAACAACAGTACTAGCTAGTTGCCAGAACTGGTATTGAATTAAGCATCTGAGGTAATACATGTAGTTACTCCTAACAAATACTCCTCCCAATCATCTCAAGAAGTAAGAAACAAAGGGAGACTTGCACCCACCCTGGTCATATGACAGCATTTCATTTTGCTTCACCGGTCTGGGGCAGTAACAGACCACAGTGAGTTTACCTAGATCATTTTTACCTTTTCATTTTACATGACTTGTGGAAAGTTTGTATATCCTTGCCGTTGGATGAATAGAAAATAAGACAGTACTTAAACAGACAGCGTTATTGCTATTCCTTTTGTGTAGGGGGACTGGAGGTGTTCCTGTTTGGTTTGGGCTTTTTGTAGGTGACACTAGAGATGAGGGCAGTTTTATTTACTTCTGATTTAACTAGGTGAGAAAATCCAGCCAAACAATATTCATTGCTTTTACTTTTGATGACCTATTCTTTGAACTTTATATACAACAATCTCAGGACTTGTTTACACAGGGAAGTTGGCAGAATTCAAGGTTTCATATGAATTTCAATATATTTACTACCCTGCAGTAGCATCTTCTTCGAACACCCTCAGAACAATATAAAGTCATATTATATGAGCCTGCCTTTGGCCAACCACCCACCTTGTGTTTCCAGAGGCTCCTGTGGGGCAGCGTAGGATCTTATTGGACTCCATAGTACAACAGGTACAACAACTGAAACAGTAGAAAGCTGTTTTTTGTTGTTGTTGTTTTTGTTTGTTTGTTTGTTTGTTTGTTTTTCTTGGTTCATAGAATCACAGAACCACAAAATATCTGGAGTTGGAAGGGACCCATAAGGATAACTGAGTACAACTCCTGGCACCAAACAGGTCTACCCAAAAATTCAGACCATATGACTAAGAACACAGTCCAAACACTTCTTGAACTCCGACAGGCTTGGTGCCGTGACTACGTCCCTGGGGAGCCTGTTCCAGTGTGCAACAACCCTCTCAGTAAAGAACCTCTCCCTGATATCCAGATTCAATATCAGGATTCAGTATCTTATTATTTATACTGCAGCCATCACCACTGGAGTTAGCCTCTTATTACAACTGGTTTTCTGTACAAAGTGAAAGGAAGTCAAATGTCCAAATATTGCCTCAATGGCTTGTTTTTTCTTAACCAGAAAGCTCCTGTAGACCATGGAATGTTACCGAAAAGGCAAGAGGGGGACACAGGACAGTTCAACTGTTGATGGCCACAAGTAACACTCAGCTTCAGACACCAGAAGCATTCATACTTCACTGGGCTCAATAAATCTAAGAGCATATGCTCAGGCACACATGCGTAAGCACTGCAAGACAGGCACACTGTAACGCAAAGCCTTGTAACATTTTTCTTCTTCCTTTTTTTTTTTTTTTTTCCCAGTCTTTATCTGGGCTTGTCTGTGCTGTACGTTAAAGTTATTTGTGCTCCCACAATAAAATAAACGAATTCCTCCATACCGCCATATCTCTCCCCTCACCGAGCAACTCTAATAAAACAATGAATAGTGTTTTGGTTTCCAGATCTCTGCCACCAGTAAATCTCCAGCTTATGAAAGCCTTGCAGAGGAAGCCATTTACACAAGGAGGATGAAATATAGAGCTGCAAATAATCATCCATAACCCATCGCTTGTTTGTGCCTACCCATAAGGTCTGGAGAGCCCATTCAGTTTCCTTATAGCTAAAGGAAATCTAATCTGCATCACTTGAGAAATGGATACAGACTCTTGCTCATCACTGCAAAGCATGGAAAAGGCAAACTCACATCTAGCAATGCTGTATTTACAGGGTTGTATATTTTGCGGAAGTCTCAGTACATCTCTAATTAGTAGTTCCTAATGCCTCAGACAGCAATGTCGTGCCCGTGCAGCAGGACTCACACAAGTCAACAAAGAACTACTCCAGTCAGACATGCTCTGTTCATGAAGGTGAGGCATAGGCAGAAGCCAAGTTCATTCCCAGGAGATCTGTTATGTCTGTCCTGGATGCATGTGTTACTTACCTATTCATGTACACTCAGTACCTTTTTCTACATGTTAAGATAATTTAGGAAAAAAAAAATAAAAATCACGCTTTTGCAAATAAAGAAAATCCTGCCTCTCCAGGCTTTCCAGGAGAAATTTCCTGATCAGATTTCATTGTATATGACTGAATGCCAGATTTGCCCCCAGGCCCAATTCTGGATGACAAATTTCAAGCATGTGGAAATGATACACCATGGCTTACCACAGCACAAGTAGAGTTCAAGTGCTCCCATTATTTCTGCCTTTGGTACAGAGGTATCACCCGTATGTGACCATCACCTGAACAGCACAGCACAGGAACAAACAGCAGGTATCAAAATATTTATTACAGGCTTTTAGAAGCACCTGCTTCTGACCTTATTCTGCTTTCTCTTGAAATCTGTGGTTAAAGTTCCTTGCAGGAACATAAAATATATATATATATTCACTTGGTAATAAAATGAAACCACATCTAAGCACTTTTTTAAAGTCTTTTTGAGTTTCAGAAGTAGGTCTAAAGCATCACTTTCAGAAGTGGAGATATAGCCCATCCTATCACAGAGCACATACTCTGAGCTGAATTGCCTCTTTAACAATCGGGTAACAGCGTATACGTTGATTTTTCAGGCTGTTTATAGAATAGCTTCACCTCAGGTGCATTTCAATAAAACAATGCATTGTGACAAAGGTAAGACTACTGTGAGAAGGTTCTCATTAAAGAAATTACAACTTCCTGGGTAGAGGTCTGCAATCTTCTCTTACCTCTACACTATTTACTTCTTATGTAGCCAACCTCCTGGAAAAGCTTTTAGGGGGCAACAACAACCTATACTTCTCAGAGAGGCTGATACCACAAGCGGATGCGTTGCAGCTACAAGAACCTGGCTGCACTTCTTATCTAGCTGAAAAACAGCCATTTTGCATACTCTTTTACACAAAACGGCAGTAATCTGCCTGTACTATCAGAAGGAGCCAACGTCAAAAGATGTTTGCACTTTCCTTTCCACATGACTTTCATACTCTAGTCTTGAGGCTGCCCTGAGTAAATCAGGCCTCTGCTGCTTCATTTTTCCAGGGACAGCAAAGCCATGTCCAGCAACAAGACGGCTGCTACTCTGTGGTGGAGCTGGGGTGGGTGGATGGTGCTGCTGTACCACAGAGCGGCAGCCATCTTGGTGGTGGGCACAGCATTGCTCTCCCTGCAAGGCCCACAGTACAGGTGCTGCAAGGAGCTGCATGCACCCCAGGGAAACAGGGAATATGGGTGGCAGACATGAAGTAACCACAGAAATGGTTGCCACAAAGTGATTTGAAAGTTATGTGAAAATGGGGAGTGGAGAAGCTGCAGTTCACGCTACTGTGAAGCCCGCCCCCTGAAAGCAGGTGGCCAGGTGCTGATTGAAGAAAAGGTGACGAGGATGTTATGATTTGCTTAGCTCAATGTAGCTGCCAACACTTATCGAGTAGTTTTATTTAATCAGTAAAACCTTGTAGGTAGTATAAATAGCTGTTTCTTGGCCAAACTTAAAACCATCAGCAAAGTCAGAGGAATAGTAAATGCATTACATGCTCCTCCCTGCCCCAGTAGGTGCACAGCAAGGGAAATCTCCTGACAGTAGCTGGTGAGAACAGCCACCAGCAAGTTATGCATCTGGGGGACATAAAATAGCAGTGCCGATAATGGCTCAGGTTTCCTAGCACCAGTATTTGCAAGGATATCTGTTTGTGCAGACAAGAGCTGCAGCTCTAACCTAGGGCAAAATATTCCATTTTCCTGAGACTGCTTTTCAGCCTAAAACTGGGGCAAGGGAGAAAAATCCAATACAGCAGAAAGCAAAGGCAAGCTGGAGAAATCTGCTGAGGACCCTAGATAGAGGCAAAGCCAAGGGCAGTGGTAGGGAAAGGCATAAAATATGAAAGAAATCTCTTACTATAAAATTTTGATGGTTGTGGTTTGTGCATTTGATTACTATTATATTAAACTACATTTATTGTAGCTATTAGATAACATACATTTGTAAGTTTGTTTTCATTACAACTGCATTTTTATAGCACTAGAGCTAGCTTATAATTTGAGAATGCTTTTTTTTACTTTATTTATTTTTAATCCAAACTTATTTTGGAGTATGCAATAAATAAATACTCTGTATACAATGACTATGCTAAATCAAAGAAAAACTGTGCTTTAGTTGTGGGTTTTTGATGTTTTTGTTTGTTTGTTTGTTTCAGAATCTCTGTGTGGTTGATGCATTTCTTTACAAATATAAATATTTGTAGGATATATAACCCTTTCCTCACAGGTAACTGTAAAACTGAGCATTTGTAAAACAGATACATGTTTTTTTGAGTATTAATTGTGTATTTTCTATCTTCAAAGCCCCATAAAAGGGATAAGTAGATAGGGGGTCAAGTGGGAACAAGTCAAGTCTTTAAAAAAAAAAAAAAGAAAAGAAAAAAAAAAGAGAGAGAGTTTAGTGATGTGAATGGAAAGTAAATAGGGGGAAATGAGTATTTTATCCCCATCAGCTTTAGACTAGCAATTTTTATCACAAACACATAGCGAAATAATACAGAGAAACTAAAAATCCTTGTGGCTTAAAAAAAAAAAAAGGGGGGGTGGGGAGTGGATCTTCAAAATTAGAAAGAAACTTCCTCTCTGGGCAGGATGGTGAATAACAGTATTCAATTAGTAGAGGGTTAATAGGCTCCAGCAGATGTGCCCTACCAGTTTGGGGTAGATTATAAAAGAAAGATGAAGCAGGGTTAGAAAGAGTGTGTTCCCTTTCTGTCTGGCCTGGTTGCTCTGTGTTTTTTTGTTTGATTGTGTGGCTCCATGACTGTCTTGTGGACAATAAAGCATTCTCTGAGGGAAAGTCTCTAAAAGAATTTGGTCTGGAAGTTCACTTTCTTTCTCTGCAGTAATTTGCACAGACTGAGGGATTCTTAGTGCCTTGAAATATCTCCTGATGGCTACTGCTAGAATCAGATTCTGGACTCCAGTAAATTAAAGGATCTACTATGGACGTTTATTATTATAGCTGCAAAGGCCTAGGCAACTATGTATGGTGTTGCTGGGAATTTATTTCCATTGTGGTAGCTTCTTTTGACAATGTGTGAAAATTTAACTGGCTGCAGTTTAAGATTGAAAGTATAAACCATACCATTCGCAAGAGTTGTGTTTTACAATACAGGCCTACCATACAACACACGCGACTGTAGGAATTGTAGATTAAAACTGATGGGGCGTATAAACTCTGTGTTTGGCTGGGGCAGAAAGAGGTCTGACCTGCAAGTAATCTGCTGCTAGCTGTACATCCCAACTGCAGCTTTTAATATGGGAAAATGTTTAAGGCAATTTAAATGTTCCCTCAAGCAAAGGATCCAGTTTAGTAAACCATAGACTTTCTGACCAAACAGCCTACAGTATTTCTCAGGTTTACTTTAAGTATAGCATGTTATGGAACATAATTTGCTCCAAAAGTACAAATGAAGTTTGAAAGGGACCTTCAGAAGTATTGTTTCCATAAGGCCAAGCATCTAATGCTATTCACAGAATTCAAATCCTAACAATATATTGCAGTCCCGTATTATAAAAAAATATATATATTATTTTTCTTTTTTTTTTTCCAGTGTCTTGACACAATCTCACATTACCTCAACCTTAGTCTAGGCCTCATTATTAGTTAGATATTAAATGTAGAAGAAGATAGTGAGACCAGTTCAGGTCTGCAGCTCTGGTTGGGAGGAATATGCTGGTAACTGAACAATCAGGCTATCAGGGAAGTGATATATATATATATATATAGATAGATAGATAGATATAGATATAGATATAGATATAGATATAGATATAGATATAGATATAGATATAGATATAGATAGATACAGATATAGATATAGATATAGATATAGATATAGATATAGATAATTTTTTTTTTCCTCCTTGTCATTTATATAGTAATGACTTTGGAAATTGCTAAAGCAAAATCTGACTATTCCATTCTTTTCATTGACAATGAAGAATAATTTATTAATTAATCTGGAAAAAAAAAATATTTGTATTTTGGGACATTATAGTTTGAATGATATTAGAACATTTGGGAAATATGGAGGCTTATAACAGATCAACCTCCTAATCTAATTTTCATAATGACCAATTTGACTAGCATAAATGAATGCTACAACTAGTTCAGATTTCATTAATCAAAGGCTCCATTGCACCATTCTTGTCATAAAAATAAGTTTCATTGTTATATTATAGTCCATTCATCTTCCTGTCTGAATGTCAAGGAACATACTTTGTCATAAATATATGAATATATTGAAAAGAGTGGATGAACACAGGTACTTGCTAAGCATTCATAGTGGTTTCATTTCACTTCTTGCTTAGAAATCCTTAAAGATGTTGGATATAATTTTATTTTTTTTTTAAATCAAACATTGTTTGGTGCCTGAGTTAACAGCAAAAGTCCATGGTTTATGCCAGCTATGAGTAACTTTGCAGACAGTGGAACTCATTTCTAGTTTCACAGTCAGATCCAGTTAAGGTTGGGTAGGGATGTAAATATATTCAATATCCTAGATAACTGCTTTCCTGTTTGTTTACTAATTGTGGCTACAGGTCAAGGTATACTACCCAGAGATAAATCTGCCACTGGAGAGCACTGGCAAATGAACTAATCTAGTGTCTGTGTAAACTCAACACTCCGTGCCTTTGCACGCAATTTCTGTCTGTTGTCATAGCAGTGTGTGTTGCTCCTTTTTGCTACAGCTGCAAAGCCAGCACACTGGTATTAGGCGGAGTTCTATGTACAACACCTTGGTAATATGTTCTGATTCAAAACAGTATCTTTTGAAATACATTATAATATGGAAAGCATATAATAATGCATTTTGAATACATTATAATAATAATACTTTTTATTCCCAGTCTCTACCAATAAGATTTCACCTCTCCTGTAAAGCTTGAGACTTAGATCCTGTCTGTCATATATAACTGTGCCATCTTACTTCTTCAACATAAGAAATTGAGAGCGATAGCATGCATAAGATACTTTGATGAACTGATGAGCACATCAGGTGCAGTTAATACCTTTTGGCCCACTTTGGTGCTCACAGACCGGCAATTAATGTTGAGCACAGGACCAAAGTTAGATATCTGCCTATGAAAATATTCTTCCAAATATCAGTACCTGCCCCTGCCTAATGGCAAAATGCCATTCTCTGGACACATTCTTGTGGCAGGATATGTAGATGGATATCCCCTGTAACATTGCCATGCTCCCAAAACACTGTACCTTGGGATGCACCCTGATTTCTCAAGCCATTTTGTCTGAAGAAGACATGACTAGAAAAGTTCTCTGTGAGAATATGAAAAAGGCTTCTGCATTCACCAGTCAAGACTGTTAAATAGTCTTTTTTATCAAACTACAGAGCTGCGCTTCACCTAGACAATGTAGTTAATAAGCCCCCTTTTGCTTGTCAGCTTGCACTCAAATGCGTAGAAGAGTAGAATTGCTGATTTCAGCAGCAATCTGCAGTTAGCTTGGCTTAAACCAGTAGTGGTTACCCTCTGTGTGAAGATGGCAGAAGCACACAAGGTCTAGCATTAGACCTGCTAGGAGGAAATGGAGAACCATTCAGTGGAAAACAAGTCATAGACACCTATATGGCACTGTGCATGTGCAGATTGGGTTTACAAACTGAGCACACTTAATGCTATGCAAAGCATCCGAGCTGGCTGGTTGGGCACCTGTATGTTCTTCCCTTTTTCACTGACCAGTGTAAAAAAATAAAAATAAAAAAAAATAAAAAAAAATAAAAAAAAAAAAGGATGTGAACAAAAGGTGATGGATCTTACCAGCTGGCACAGAAAATACAGAGATGAGATACTGAGGTATTGCAGGACCTGCAGCTCTCAGGAACTGCATATTTTTGAATGCCAGCTACCAGAGCACTGTAATATCTGAAGAATGAAGAAGGCCTGAGACGGTTGTCATAATTTGAAGACATATCCAACTGCCTGGAATTGTACTTCCCCCTCTGCTGATCATCTGTGCAAAGCAATGGCCAGGGTCTCCAGGCTTCTTGAATCAAGCTGCCAGCATTAGAGCTATCTTCATGCTGAAAAACAGAAGTGATTTTGTCGCAGTGAGCACAACATACTGAGAGGTATCAGTGCCCAGTACAAAGGAAAAGTAGCCAAGCTCATTTTAAACTAGGTAGCTCATGTTATTTTATATGTCTTAGTTGCAGTGGCATGTTCAGGCTAGGTTAACTTACCACACCACGGGATAAATAGTGCTAAGACTGCAATGACTTCTAGTTCTGCCAGGTTGCTCTCATTATCCCAGCAACCTATTCTACACCATATTAACCAGAGTAGGAGTGAAGTTAGGCTAAGGGAAGAAGATCACATAAACCTTTGTCACTATGGAAATAGATCGGTAACAGGAAGATTCGTAGCAGCTGCTTATTTTGAAATATCTTGTGGTGAGTCTGAAACAGTTAATACCAAAAGGTATTATTTTGGTATTACCGTAACAGGTAATACCAAAATGCTTTTCTTGCCAGTATATTAGTTAGTGGGCAACTGTGAGCTGCAGAGGACTGGTGCTGGTTGCATTCACACACTGTCCTGGTGGCAAAGAATGAGAGCAGGTGCCCCTTCTCCGAGGCTGCGCTTCCAAGGGTGTTGCACAACACCACCACCAAGTGGTTTTTGCAGCACAGTACAGTACCATGCCAAGCCTTGCATCTGTTTTGAAATGGGAATGGTGATGCTGAGTTTTCCAGTGTTATAAAAATGAAATGTCTCTTCGACATCAGCTGAGTCTTCACCCTTAGAGAGTGTTTGTGTTTAGCTCTTCCCTCTCGTATTTCATATTTCACAATCATTGCTCTTACTTCAGACATGCCAGTGAGCTTATTTCTCAAAAGTAGGAAACTTGTAATTTAACTACCGTCACTGAAAATTTTATATTACATTTATACAGATACTTTCTTTAATAATTGATGTAGATAACAGAGGAACAAACAAACAAACAAAAAAGAATACATTTCCTTGCTTAAAGTTATGAATATATAAATAAGGTGCAGAAAATGTGGTCTCAAAGGATTCCAGCCTGTATTTTCACTACTGACCATTCCACAACTTCCTGCAGAGAACTGTGGTTTGAACATTTATCAAAGTTTATTCTGTAGGGGCCTATCCACTAGTGGCCTATAGAGTATTCTGCTCTTACTCTTTGCATTTGGAGGGGATTTAGATGCATTTTTGCTGCTTAATGTTGGAATTTTTAGTAGCTCCATTTTCATTTTTTTACTTTGTCTCCCATTATACTGTTTTTTTTTTTTTTTTTTTTTTTTTTTTTTTTTTTTTTTTCCTTTTGAAATGTACAGTACTGAGCAAAGTAATTTAGAACATTTCAGATCAGGGTTTTAAATAAATTCCCAATAGTTATTAATGTGACTCCCCTTTCCAAAACTTCCTATCATCTGTCTTTCCACGGGGGGCAGGGTAATATAAAAGCATCTATGTAGCAACGTTTTCTTGGGCCACTTCAGAGTCTATATGCGTCCGGAGGGATCTAGGACTTGAGGTGATCCTACATAGCCCAGATGTTTTCTTGGAAGCTAGCTCAAATCTATTATTTAACAGCACTCAGGAGATGGGAAAGTAACCACCATTTTCAGTGTAGATTACTTTGTCCTCCTGATGGTTTGCTGATTTGACTTGTTTTGAATCTGCAGCACATGGTAAAAACTGATATATATATCAGTTAAATACACATTGTTAAGCTTTTTCTTAGATTGCATCTGCTCCCTACCCTTTAAGGAGCTGTACTTCCTTATATATGAACAACATATCCTTTTATGCAAACTAAAAGTGCTGAATTTAGCAGATGCATGTGATAGTGCAGAATAAAGTAGATTAAATAGCCTTATAGTAACACCTAAGGGTAAGCAGGTAGAAGGCATTGTTTTGGTCAGATGCTGAACTGAGGAGGTAAAATATATGCCAGCTGTTTGCATAGTTTGCCTGAATCACTCCAATGGAAATTTTGTGGCTTTTGTAGGCTCCAGTGTTTTATCATCCTAGTTAGACAGTTGTACCAACTTCAGTCCAACAAAAATGAATTTTGCATTGTTCTTGTCATCTTCTCTGCTAAAAGCTGTTTTTCATACTGGAAGATTATCATGCACACTCCATTCGATTTCTCTTTCTTATATTTAACTGTACCAGTTCTTTCAAGTTATAAGTACCTTGTTCTTTTTTAGATGCTTTCCAATGTTCCTTTTTTTTTTTTTTTTTTTTTTTTTTTTTTTGTCAGTGTGGGAGACTGTCTATAAATATATTTACATTATATATACACACATATATATAGTACTTGAGTCTGCCCTTTTTAACATATAGCTGTTAGAGTTGCAACATAGAGTCTGTGTGAGATTATAAGTATAGTTCCCTACTGTAATTCTTGATGTGATTCTTCTAATATTTCAAGTTCTTTTTCTTTATTTTTGCCTTAAGTAAACAGTGAATTATTTTTTTTTCCTTAGTTGGGCAAGAGCAGTGACTTATTTAAGTATATAGCAAGAAGTATGCCCAAGTATGTAGCAGAACCATGTATGCCCTGCCTTGGCACTGTGTAAAGACAGAACAAAGATATATCATTCCTTCACCCAGAACTTACAATCTAAATATGAAGAAGATAAATTCCAGTTAAGCAATGACAGTAATTGTCAGTAGCAGCCAGAAATTGCAGTAAACAAAAGACAGAAAAGGAGGGAATGAGGGTTATAATCTCTGCAAATAGGGACTACTTTTGAAAAGTTCTGACTGCTTAATGATTCACACTACCTAAACCTAAGCAAAGGTGACCAGATTATTATAGTTGTTAAGCATGCAGCCGGAGAAGTGCAAGTTTAGTGCTTGCAAACACATCCACTTGATTGGGGCACCTGAGTGAAAGCTGAGCTCTCTTCAGTGTAGTCATAAATAAACACACGATTTTCTACAGTTTAACACTTATAGTTACACAAAAAGCTTTCTGTAAGTGTGTTTTTTTAATCAAATAAAGGAATTATTAATGGCAATCTTGCAGTTGCATTATCATTATTATATTCGTTTATATCAATTATACAATTGTTATGATATTAAAAACTGGACAAGCCACTTCTTTTGCCAATTTACAGGACAAAATCAAGACTAAATGAACTGAAAAGATTCTGTTGTGGAGCACATTTCTCACACCTTCCAAGAAGCTATGTGAAAAATAACAGCTTTCTGAGGACTGTATCCATCTCTGTCCAGCTCAAAACACAACCAAGAATAGACATGGCACTTTTCAGATGTCACATTCTGCATAGAAATGTCTTGTATTTCAAAGAAATCACCTCTTAACTATCAAGAATAGATTCTAGATGCAACGTACTTCAAAAGCATATTTGTTGAGCAAACACTTATTTCCCCAAAGTTACTGAAAAATATTGAGTGATTCATGACATATTCCATTAATATGTGAGGATGCAGGGGAGCTTGTTCAAATACATACGTTTGAAAAAGTAAAATAGATTTCAAATAGGCTTTTCAGGAAGAAAAAAAAAAAAAAAAAAAAAAAAAAAAAAAAGGCAAGCAAGTTCAAAAAGAGGGGATTAATGAGGGATTAATGACAAGATTCATTTCAAAGTATTCCATAGATTGAGATGGAATGAAATTTGCCTAAATCTGACCCCTTCCCAGGAACATGGCACCAGATATTTTTAGTACAATACCTGTTAACTTCTTTTGGTAAGCTTTTGCAATTCTCCCTGCTGTTTATCTGTAATAAAATCATTTTCCTTTTCTTCTTTTATTTTTGATGATAAGGAACATCATAATGATATAACCCATCTGCTTCTCCTGCCCACTCAGCCAGGGGTATTGTTTCATTATATGTGTAATGACTAATTAGAATTTTGTGCCTGTCTTAAGCAC
Organism: Aythya fuligula; assembly: GCF_009819795.1. Classification (NCBI taxonomy): domain Eukaryota; kingdom Metazoa; phylum Chordata; class Aves; order Anseriformes; family Anatidae; genus Aythya; species Aythya fuligula. The sequence goes on along the minus strand of NC_045559.1, from coordinate 21,888,081 downwards.
AATCACAAGTGAAACAGGCAGGCAGGAATATAATTTGAGTCCCACATGGTGATTCCATGCATCACTTAAGCAAAGAAGAAGGAAGGCTGATTAAGAATGAGATCTGCACATCTATTCTTTTATTAGAAAGTCAGAATGACCACAAAAATTACAATCATTCTCTAAAAGCTGTCATTATATTTGACTGAGAGAATTGGGGAGCTTGCCAGATTTAATCTTTTAATCTTTTTAATTTTAAAATACAGCTTTTCCTTGCACACAAACATTTATTGTTCTTAATTCAGCTAAATAGCTCATATTCATAACTAAACAAATATTCAGTGTGATGCCTTTTATGTGAATACTAAAGATTTGGATTTTTTTTTCTTGTTATTTTGTGTGTGTGTGTGTGTGTGTGTGCTGGGTTTGTTTGTTTATTTGTTGGTTTTTCTTTTTTCTTTTCCATCCAAGGGACTATCTATCTGTTTATGAATACTGTTTCTTGAATGGCAAGAAGCTTTGCTAAATCCATGCAGCCATACAGAATACAGCCTTTTTTCATATTTTCTAGCTGGTAATTTCTGAAGAGTTTGACTCATGTATACCAGGTGATATATCATCAGATACAGCTTTGATAAATATGAACAGTAAGGCTGTATTTATCCTTATAGACATCTATTACAGACATCTATTATAACCTTCCCATTACCGTACTATCATAAAAGAGCCCTTGTTACTACAAGATCAACTATTTCAACTGACCCTGATGAGCAGCAAGGTTCAGTTGATCACCAGTAATTCATCAAACCACAGCATCTCAGCCATCTCAGTCAGCAGTCTGTGGTTGCCTAAAAGGTAGCCTGATGGGAGACCAAGTGGCTCAAAACTTTCTGAGAATCAGGTCTTGTTAGTTCCTAAGTCCCTAGCCAACTATGGGAAGCTAGGCACTGTCTAGTTGATCCTTACTCCTGGAAGACAGTGACAGAAAAACAACAGGAAAGACTCGGTGTAGTGTGAGAATATGAAAATATTGGGAAAGAAATTTTCAGCGTTTACAAACTTGCATCCTGTCATCATATTCCTGGTATTCAGAAACCTGAAAATATGTCTACATGTTGGAAAAGACAACAGACAATTCTTACTTCAACTATTTCCTGGACTTCGTTGCAAATCGAAATACTGGTTCTAAACAGTAGCTATGACAAGGCAAATAAACATGTTCATGTCCAATAAAGCTTTCTGTTTGTTCAACGTGATGCTGTGGTAGTATTCAACATTCATCACAGGTGACCTGGTTCTCCTTTATATTTTACATCCCTGTTTATAAAGTGCAACCGTTTTAATTTGGCTATATTTAAAACCCACTTTCAAGCATATAAAATGATGTTTTAATGGAAGGAAACAAAGGCAAGATTGTAAGGACGTGTAGTAGCTGTAGTTTTAATATATGTACTCAAGATGGCAGTATGAAAGCAGGAAACAAATGCTTCTGTAGGGACTTCCCAAAGCTGTTTTGGATCTTCCCTGTTCTTGATTCTGTTGTATCCTTAATAAGTCTGAACAGTTTAAACCACATAAAAATCCAAATTTTCTCATGCATGGCAATGAGAAACACCCAGAGAACAAATATTCAAGACAGGTTAGAAATCATTAAAACATGCAATATTAACAATAGAGTATTGACAGAGTAATGTACTTTTTGACAGAAATTCATTGACAGAATGAACAGTTTCAAAACACCAAATCATAAAAATAATAGCATTCGACTAAGTCTTGGTGAACTCCTAGCAAAGACTAAAGCTTCCATGAATGCAACTGCAATGTTTTTTTCTACCATCAAAATGACAGCTATGATATTTAAAGGAAAATCTTGTTTCTCATTCTGAATGGCAGGTTTTTTTCCTGTATTTTAATCTATTACCCATCACAGATGTCCCCCTTCTATCCTTTTGCCTCTCTGCCTTGTATCTCCTTCATGCATGCATACACGTACGTCCTTCTGTCAATGCACGTGCAGTATCTCATGTAATTGTTTTTGTCCCTAATAAATGTCTGATGTGTTTAACTACAAGCCAACATAATGTATCCTTTGTCTATAGAGCTGAAAATAATTTTATTTTTGTCTCATGGAGCAATAGAGTTTGATGCTGAGAAGCTTTAATACTATTAAATTCAGATTATGTTTGAACATTTGTGTCAGGTATCAATTGTGAAGTTATTTTATGGTGTTTTATAATACAGAAGTAATGATTGTATAATAGGCTCTAAACGAAGGTAAAAGTTCGCAGTAAATTGGTGACCAACACTGGGAAATACTAGTATGGTGAGAAGATATCCATCTGGAGCCAAACAAATTCTTACAAAGAACTTCCCAAAAGAAATTCCTGTAAAAACACAGTATTTCCACACAACTAGAAAATGAGGTGTGTTAACTTTTTGTGACAATGTAGCAATATTAAAGTAGCAATGTGTAAATACTCCAGGCCTCATTTATATCTCTAAATCTTCCATCAGCATGTTTCCCTTGACTGCAAACTAAAACAATGTGTGAGAGAGGGAGAAAGATGTCTGGTATTACAGGTTATGCTAAACCATATTTCAGCCTTTCTGCCTAATAAGAGGCCTTTTGTTATGTTTAGAGAGGAGCGTGGTGACTGAGAGACGAGTACGGGCAGCCAATGGATATGAGAAGTGAAAAAAAAAAAAAAACTTGGCTCAAATTCTACTATAAGTTCCTGGTGCGTGACTGGAAGAAGCAGTTGAATCATTACCTTGTCTTTGCATGTGGCTGGAAAATACCATGGTGGTGTGAATCATCACTGTCCTGTAACTTCTCTTTCTTACCGTAAACATACAGTGTCTGGAAAAGTACTGTAGAACAAATGTTACTCTTTTGTAATTCTGGTTTAGGAAGAGATGCAACTAACAAACATCAAGATGGTTAGTACTCTGTTTGCATCTCTGGAACTGGGGTAAGTTTTTGTACAGAAATCCTCTTGAGAGCTAAGCATTGATGTCAGAGCCAAGATTTCCAAAAACTGGGTTTGCCTGCGTGTTATTTGCCTGCATATCATCTGTTAGGAGATTAGCGCATGAGAGTACACCATCCCCCTTAAAAATGGATGTCTCCTAAGTCGGTCTAAAGGAGAGCTCTTAGAAAGGGAGTAAATGAAGCAGAGTTTGCTATATTCCTAAAGTCTTAGAAAGCATGAAGATAGAATAATATTCTGGATTTTGATAGCAAGTTCAAGTTTAAAACTCTCTCCAGTTTGACAAAGTAGGGTATACAAGTCACCATAGGAAACGCCCAGAGTCTGGGTCAGTGTTTTTGTTTCTCATGAAATAGGAGAATGATCTGCAAAACCCACATCATCTACCATCATTTATCAATGGGGATACACTATGGTAATCTTTACTCCTTATTAATAGAAGTTATGGGAAAGAGAGGGAGATGTTTGTAGACTTACTTGGGTTTCTTACTCCTAGTCTGCAGCAGCACTTCCAAAGAGTTACATGTAGCCATCTGGTTACCATCTGGGGCTTATCAAACAGCATGGGACATTTCCAAGTAGTTATGCTGCCAAAAAACTGAGCATCCACAGCTTGTGTATAAGAGTACCTGAAGGAAATATGCCTACTATATAATGGAAGCCATGCGTAATGAGCATATGATCCACTCCGGCTCTTTGTGTAATACTTTCTTTGAGTATCTGAGGCCAAATTCATTTAGGTGACAGTAGACATAACTCTTCTGACTTATTTCAGACTGAGTCTGGCCTTTGCTTTCTGAGCTATAATCATGCTAGCTGAAATTGCACTTTCTGGCATCAGTAAGGTAAAGCTACTTTTGTAGGACTCAGTAAATACCAAGGGTTTAAACCTCAGTTGAAGGCAGCTATACAGGGTGAGCATGGCTTCATGGATGTTCCACCAAAAGAACAATGCACCTTGCAACTCCTCCACGTCTTTGCTCTGCAGCAGTGCCTACTCCTTGGGCATATTTGGATCTGTAGAACAGCCAGAGGAGAGTTACAACCCTAAAATCCATTTCCTAGACATGTATCTATTTCATCATCTGAATACAGCAGGAGTGCAGTAAGCCCATCATGACCACCTGAGTTTACAGACAAAAGAATAATTGCATCCCTTTGCATCTGCCATGCTTGGGCAATGGGTCATCTCTTCAGATGTAACAGAAAGTAAAAATCTTCTGCATTTCTATTCCTCCTATCTCTTGCTGAAAGTACTGTTCTAGGAACACACATGGAGACACACACACACACACAAGTGATTAAATGAAACAAATCAGATGGCTTGGCTTTGATATTTCCTGTCCTTTCTCCACATAACATTTGGGAATTCCCTGAAATACACTCCAGTGCTATTAAGCTACCATTAGACAGAGAGTGTTATGGACTGCTTCTTCCATTTGCATAAACTGGTGTAGTTTCATGGAAGGTAATGAACTCCCACATTGCACCTAGTTGAGGATTTAGCCTAAGGCCTACTATGACTTCTAGTACATTTCCTACAGAACAGTTCTGTTACAACCGCTTCCTGAGATCAAGCTGAAAGTGCCTGTAGAAATGGCCCAGTTCATGACTTAAGTTATTCTTTCAGGGTATTTGTAGCATTCATATCACTACTCTGAAGGATTTTATAATCCTATGCTTCCATTTGTCATCAGCTGCAGAAAGTGTAACTCATGGGAGGAAGGAGGACAAAATATTTGTCTCTCTACAAGCAAAAGTTTAGCAAGTTGTCTGGACTAGAGGTAGGCAAACTGATACAGGATAAAATAATAATAATAATAATAATAAATCATTTTAGGTCATTCAAGCCTGACATTTTGCTAAATATAACAAGTTAAATATGTACCAGAACATTTCAGGAGGATTTTGAACAGAACAGTGAAGTTCTCTGTCCTCCTGATTTTCAGTTTGGACTAAAATCAGAAATTCCAATATGTTTCAGGAAGGTGGACACATCCACGTATCATATTTAAGGTTGAAATTGAAGATACTTAATTGCCTTCTAGCAAAATAGGAGACAGGCTGATGGGACACCCCTGGAAAAAAAAAGTACAGATGAGTTCTGCTCTGAAAAAAATAATCAAATCTGAGGTAAGTATATGGAAATTTCTTTCTTCTCCCTTGCCAAAGGAAATGCAGGTTGTCGGGACACAATAAGGAGAGGATTAGGGAATTAGGGCATAAAAGGAGTTAGAATAATGGAAGTGATCCAAGTAATTGCCCTGTAGGAGAACACGCAGTGCTCTTCTGGTGTCTATCATGGATGAAAAATGATAAGGTAATAAGAGATCTGGAATTTGGCAATAGGGTAGGTGACATTGGTATGCAAAGTAATTATGCCTTTACAAAAAAAATATATAAAAAAAATTGCATGCTTGCCTGCTTAAGACAAACAGTAATTGTTACAACCTAGGTTCAGTTTTCAGCTAAAAAAAATTCAACTACCATTAAAAAAAAAATCATAGAAATTGGAACTTTAAAATTATTAACTTAAATTAAAGTAAAAATCTTTGTACAAACAAACCTTGTGCCAAAAAATGTAGTCCAATATGGTCAAATGTCTCATTGATTTATGAAAGATTGCTCAATTTAAATAAAAGTCTCACTCGTTGTTTTAAAAATGTATGTTTGAATTAGAAGAACATTCTAGAATGTTTTGCTTCTTATTCTGTCTCTGGCTTTTATCCCTTCCAGGTAACATGCTTAAAGCCCCCAGTTCTGTTTTTTGGGAATATTCCCAGCTTCTCAATCACAACTTTGCTTCATGAGTAGGATTGAGGCACTGCAGTTAGTGGTGTTAAGAGAGTTTCCTGGTTTTGACTGATCACAGCTGAAAAACAACTAACTGCTAAGTTTCAGTGAGCAGACAGTATTGACCTAGGCAAAATCTTATAACAGAATGAAGTCAGAGGTATGGAAGCTTAACAGGAGATTATTTTTTTTTTTCTTTAAAGCTAAAAAGTTGTAAGAAAGCTGGAAAGTTGTAAGAAAGCTGTAGTGATGGCCATGCCTTGAGTGGGTAAAACCTTGAGTGGGTAAAGTTTTGCCAAGACAATCAAGATTACTGGATGTGGAGGTCTCAGGGTCTATATTGTCCTTGTGTGGAAACTTCATGGAGCCTGTTAACTCATTGAGTATCAATTGATAAAACTCATTGGAGAAGAGCTGAGTGCTTGAGTGTAGGCAGTGATCAACACAATGTAAGTATGAGCTTGTGTATTTGAGGGAAAACAGCCAGAAGCACAAAAAACTTCAGATTTGCAAACATAGGTTGGGCAAAATATGAAGAACAGACATAAATGAAGAGTGTAAGTAAAGATACCACGAGGACAGAGGGAGATGAGAACAGAGTAAGAGGGGTTGCAACACTGAAGATTTTTTCACCTAGGAAAACAAACAAACAAACAAACAGGACTGAGAGACCAAAGGAAATATAAATGGTTTTCAAGATGTTGAGAAGGAGAAGGAAACATGACTGTCAGACAGAAAGAAGAGAATAAACGATTGAAGATTCTTGAAAGCCTAGTGAAGAGGCAGGATCTCATTACCCAAGAGTACTGGCTAAGAAACTGTAGACATACAATTTGAGCAAATCCAGTAGAAAAAGTGTTACTTGTCAGGATGTATTAAATACAAGAATTAGATGAGACTGTAAGGTTAAAGAGACTTCTGATAAGAGCCAGAAGAATTAACTGATTTTGTGCTGGGACAAGTGACACAAGTGTCCCATTGGTTGAGCCTCCTGGTTGAAAAATACATTCAGTCACTTAAAAGCTCATGATATCACCAAAGTTCTTCAAGTCCTTAGGAGAAAAAAAAAAAAAAAAAAAAAAAAAAAAAAAAAAAAAAAAAAAGGGCATGACAAGATCAGGAAGCAAAAGGATATCATAAGATAGCGAGTGCTATTTTAGGGAGATATTAGAAGAAAGAATAGAGTCCAAAAGGAATGCATAAGTGTACTGAGAGAGGGAAGGGAATGAGGATAAAATTGTCTTCAAATACAGAAAACATAGGGGTAAAGTGAGAATGAAGCTGAATAAAACTGGCGGAAGACAAGAAAATAATGAGAGCAAGCTTTTTGAGTCATATACATGGAAAATCTCAGGAAAAAAAAAAAAAGAAAAAAAAAAGGAAAGAAAAAAGAAAAGATAAGAAAAGAAAAAAATAGAAACCACTAAGTAATAATAGTCTCAGTTTCTCTGAAAACTAAATTAACTGTTGTCTTCTCAGTTTTCGCAGCTCAGGATGAAATGTGAAAAGCATAATATCCAGTAGGAGAAAGAACAAAAAGGTATAGGGACCTTTTTCTGGAAAGTTGTTAGTGATGCAAAATTGGGAAGCATCTGCAATACAGAAAAGCATCATGCTATCATACAGTACCTCATGACCTTGGAGACTGTCATAACAGTAATTGTATAGCTGATGATTCTTCAACAGGGTGCAGTTACAGAGCAATAACAAAAAATCTATGCTATAAGTGGTAAGAACTGTATGACTGAGAGGAAATGAACTAGGATGTCCAGCTGATGAGATTAGGGCTCTGAGTTGTTAACACAGAGCAAAGAACCTAAGGCAGAACAATAAGTATTTCCAGCAAGTTAAATAGAATAATATCATGTAAATGTCATGACTTTGAGTACTGAGTACAGTACTGATCACCTGTGTTTCAGAATGACCATCTATATGTGCTTATGTGCATTGGTCAGCTAAGACTAGTGAAGGACAAAATAAATCATACTTGTTTTTGCATAGAATTTGAATTTAATTGTTATGTAACTATTTAAAATCACTAGAGTGAAAATAACCTCTTAAATCCCTTTCTATTTTTATTTTCTAAAAAAAATCTAAGTTAGCGGAAAGTGAATTCTGGCAGCATTTAAAGAACTGACACCGCAGCTTCCCAGTTCTTCTGTTAGTGAATTTTCTAAGTGTCGAAATATTCTGATACAACTAAAAACAAACAAACAAGCAAACAAACCTAGCTTAAACTAAGGGTACTGTACCACCACAGTAAACTAAGCTCATTCAATCTAAATATTAACTTATTCTGTCATTCATCACTGCAATATTGTCCATTTAGTTGTTTCACACCTTCCTTTTAAGATCCGTTTTTTTTTCACATATTCCAGTCTACAAGCCTCACTTTCCAGAATTATGATATCTCTTGATATCTTTAGATCCCTTTTGAATATCTTTAGATATCAATAGCATGACTATGTAGGGAAGTTGATCTCTACTGATGGCAGATCTAAAACTAAGAGTCTTGATTTTCAAGAAGTAACTTAATTTGTGACCATACAAGATCAAAATATAAACCTGATTCCTTTTGCTTAGCTTTCTGGTTACAAATAAAGGAAAAAAAAACTATATAAAATTACAAATTAGTGGAGGTAACACAACTGTTACAGCAACTGTTATGCTAATATTTTAGGCATGTGGATACGGCTGTGAAAATGTGAAATAATTACAATGCTAAATTACATCTTAGTGCTGTAAGAATCACAGCCTATTTGGTGCTATAAGACTCTCAACCTGTTTTTGCATAGGTCCCAGTCTTCATATCCCCATGTAATATCATCAGTCAAAACATTTCACTTGCTAAAGGTTTTCATTTCAATCACTGGCTTATTATTAATAATATATCACATTCTGATAGGCTTCAATAGATTTTTAAAAGCTTCAGTTCTGCCAGAAGAAATGTTCAGATTGTCAAGACGAAGAAATTCCTTGTCTGTGCAGTTTTCCTCTTCTGCTGCCATTACCTGAACTCTTCTTATTATCCTCTTCTCCATAAAAATCATTGCTCAGCTTCTGTTATGTCTTTGTTGCTATGCTAACACTTCCTGTTTGTACTATAAAGGTGACGTCTCTCCAATCTACTGATCAGAATGCTATCAGGAAAAAGAGATCCGCGCTATAAACTTGATTTTTTCAAGAGTATTTGCTGAAGGACTCTTATGTTTATCACCTTTCCTGTCTGACCTTCATTTTGAACTTGGAGATGTGTAATGATGAACCTCTGCACAGGATGAAAGGAGTGTTAACTGTTGTTAACATTTGCTTGACTGGTAACAGATGTTTGTGACAGAGACAACTTTTTCTGAAGTGTTTGCTGTTTCTTTTCTCAGGTTTAATGTACAAGGGAAGGAAATTATTAATATTCTGATCGGATGCCATACTTTCCATGAATCCATTTTTCTCTCTCTTCACGGGAGCCAATCCTGACACATTTCCACGATGTTATCAATTTAAAAGTAACTTCCATTCATATTATTTCAAAATCGAGAATAATACAAGGAAGCATTACTAGAATCAATATCTGATGTCTTATAATTCTTTCTCTGTGGCCTGTGTCAGTTTAAGTGTTATATTCCACTCAGCGACAAGAAAAAGAAAAGTGATTTGTGATTTTTTAGGCTGTCAAGGACACAGCACTTCCACTGAGTGATCTTTCCTCTCATCCCTGTAGAAATCCCTGCACCTGTGCTTGAAGTCTTCGACGTCTCAGCTAATGAAGTAGGTTCTATTTATAACTCTTCAAATCTCCAACAGTTTTTGATGAAATACAGTCAGTCCTAAAAGCATCTGTGCCACACAAGTAGTTTCTCAGATTGGAACTTCAGACCAGCTCACAGAAGAAAGACAAACTGGCCTTTCCTGCCTTCTCCTCCTTATGTCAGATGTTGTCTACCAAAAGCCAGTTTCATTTATTCACTTTTAAAAGGAAGGAATCTGAACCATAATGTCAACTGAAAACTTAGTAATAACTGCATCAAGTTACGCCTGATCAGCTTTCTGTGGCCTCACAACTTCTGCTCAGATGGTGCGGAGACTGTCAGCCTACACTTAGAAAACGCCACGTGAAGTCATACAGCTTCAGCTGCATCCACGCAGTTACCTCAGCTCTCAGATCATCACTGTAAGCTGTTGAAACACAGCAATTTGACTACAAGTCTGAGTTCTAAACTTTTATACTTCAGTCAGTTTTCCTCCCTTTTGAGGGATCTGTAACAAGTGACACCTTTTAAGGAGATTTGGGCTGAATAGTGCAAGTCTGAATGCATGATGCTGTGGGCCACAATCTCTGAAAAAGAGTAGATTGTCATGGTTGGGAAGTTTCCTGTATGAGCATACTCACCTCTTTTCCTTTGTCGGTCATTGATAATTTCAGTCACATAAATCAATTAAACGACCCTACAATCAAAAATATAATTTTCCAGCTGTGGGCTTGAAGGCATTTGATAGTACAGAATAAGTTAGACTGTTGCTATCGAAATCCCCTGAAGAGGCCAGATCCAGGCAGACTAGAGCTGATCAGTCTTAACATAGGAACACTTTCTGTGGGTGAAGGAGGAAAGAGAGAAGGGAATCAATGAAGAAGAGAGAGCTTCTGGAACAAGCTACTCTCTTGGGTAGTTATTAGACAGCTAGCAGGAATCTAGTGTGTCTGAAAGGAGGATTCCTGGGAACTATGTCTTGCTTTAGAAAATGGAAGACTGGAGCTCCCATTTTCTCTCCAAAATAGAAGAATATGGGATAATTTCCTGGGCCTCCAGCTGTGACATTTTAGTATGCAATTTTCCTCAAATAAAATTGTCTGAAAACAACAACAACAAAAAAGGATCTTTGCAATTTCTCTGGCTCTGTGCACAACTCTAGAGAAACATGAAGTTGTTTTACTGTTTCCTCCAAATAATATACTCCATGTATCCACCTCAGCAGCTCTGCTCATAGCACACTGTGGCACTGGCCTGTTACAGTGCTGCAGAAGGACTGAAAGGGTCTATTTTAAAGGGCATAAGCTTCAAGACTCAGCCCTGCTTTCACTGAGTCTTTGATTTCAAACGAGGGAGAAAGAACTACTGTGTAGGCATGAAAATGGAGAATCAGAAACAGCCACCTGCTATAGAGAGAGAGAATGTACTCATCCCACATGATGGTGGTAGCAGCTACGCTGCTGTGTATTATGCCTCACATACAGTGCCAATGGGCAGTCTATGACCCCTGTGATACATCTGTCCCATATTCCCTGACTGAAGAGAGGACAGAAGGCTGAGAAGTAAGAAGCTTATTTTAGCTGACTGGGTTACTAGAACACAAGCATAATTGACAGTTTTGCTGATATAGCAGACTTAAACTTATTGTTTGGCTTATGCAATGAGAAAAACAAGAGAGAGCGATAATAAACGAGAAGTAGCCAGGCAGACTTTATCTCATGACAAGCTGAAATGATTCATGCTAATTTATATGGTGGCTCTAGAGTCTTGTGTTAAACTTTGTTCTGTAGCTATTCTCTGTTATCAGTTAAGCCTGCTGTGCATACAGTCACAGAAGCTGGGGCTGGGCTCATCCCAGATCAAGTAACCTGACAAATGTTAAGAGGAGGTATCCCTCATGGATCTGCACAGGGCCAGTTCAGGACCAGGCCTGCTCAGACTATCCACTCATGTAGTCCACTTCCAGTGTTGTTGACCTGGGAAGCCTCCTAAGAGAGACACAGCACCACACCAGATCTGCTCTGAGCATTGCTGCTGTACTGAGTTCAAACTGGCAGGCCCTCTCACAACCTGAGGCTGCAGGGCTTTGCCAAAACTACCTTTGATCTGGTAGTATCATCTCTGGGAGGGAGCTAAGAAGCCAGATTTGACCTAAGCCACTCAGATGAGAACTGGGGCTACACAGAAGGGAATAGAAGTAAGAGAGACACCCGCACCATGTCTGCATGCAGGCAGGTCAGATTTACAAGTGTTAGTGGTATGTATTGCACGAAAGCTGACAAAATGCTTCTACTGTGCTTGTGTAAATATAAGCCAAAACCAAACAGCTGTGTGGAGAGCCAGCTCCATTTTCTTGCATCCATGACAGAGTTAATCTGCAACCTGGATAAACAGTCCATGGATAATTGGGATTGAAACACACGATATATCAGCATTCTCTTGACATATTTGAGTACTGACACATCATTTATTTCCCATAGACTATGCATACAAAGCTGAAAACAGAATCTTCAACATTTACAGAGAAATGGAAAAGAATCTCCTTTTTATTTTATTTTATTTATTTTATTTATTTTTAATACCTTCACACAGTTTTATCTACATGTACCAAAACAACTAATTAAAAATATATTTTAGGGAGAATCCCCATGTACAATAGAATTGATATGAATCCTTGTAATTACTAACCTTAGTTCAGAATATAATGTGAACAAGAGGGCAAATAAATTGTGAGAGATTTAGTAGTTGACTAAAACCTGTAAAACAGTGCATAAGGAGATTCTAAAATCAACCTCTAATGGTTCCACACATACACTTTAAGACCTTTGAATACGAGCATCTCTATATGACCAGGAACAGTCTGAGAATTGCCAGGTTCAGCTTCCTTCTCAAGTCTTATCTTAATTGACTCACACTGAAGTGAGTCACCCTGTATTGAGTTTCAGGGACTTCATAGCTTCTCTCTCCAGGACTACCTTCTAGGACTGACATCTAAAAGCTCTCTTCAAGTTCATAATTTGTAGAGCCTTCTTACTGGGATTGTTGATTCAGCTTAGCTGTGGCCTAAAACCTATTTGCCCATCTAGTTCTCCTTCAGCTTCTCATATTAATCCAATGACCTCTGCTTTATGAGAAATGAGATAGGTAACCAAGTCCCCTTAAAATGAGTATCTTATCGGTATCAATGCTGTGGAGGTAGAAGGGTTTTCACAGATCAGGAGTCTAAAATCTAAGTTCTTGTGCCTAATGTTTCATACTGCTTGGCACCTTGTCTAGCTCTTGGCACCTTGTGTAGGCGATCTGAAACATTCCTCTACTGACAAGATATTTAGATATAGGTAGAACTTACACTATTTAAAAATATCCTTAAGTGCCAGATGCATGAGGATATTTTAGGATCTAACCTCCCACTGATTTCAACAGACCTGGTATTCGCTTCCTACTTAGAAAATTAGTCACCTACATATTATGCAGATAGATTTGAATGGCCATGTCTTCCCTCTGTCCTCAGCATATTCCCACACCTGCAAGCATGGTAAGTTAGAAACACAAACCAGCCATGCCAGCACAATCTTATTTTATACTGGTAGGTAGGTATGGCTTTCTTTTTGGACTGTCTACATTCTCATAAAGTAAGAAGAACACATATTTTTCTAGTATAAAAATAACAGACAGAGAAGTAATAATATAAATCACTGCAAATAAAAACAGCTTACTGTTTTTACAGTAAGCTGTTTTTATTTGCAAAAAGCATATTCAGTATGCCAGGAAATCTTTTGTATAGGAAGGTGAGGATTTAAATACAAAATAATGCATTTTTGTGAGAATATTACTTGTGACTACTACTTTTTAACAGAATCTAGGAAAAAAAAAAAAAAAAACGTACTCTCTTCCTGCTGATTCAGCAGCTCTGTAGCATAAAAATATTTCTTATGATGCAAATCAGACTTCAAAGATAGAAGAAAACATAAGAAAAGAGTAAACAGTGACACCAAATCAAAACTGCAGAATCCATTCTATGAGTCAGCTTTGCATAATGATGGGCATAACAGTTTTTAAGATCAGGTAAGTGGCTAGATAAATGCATCTTTACTGGAAAAGAAATAGAACTCAGTATAATTAGCTGATTTTGAGAACAGCGAGAGTACTGAACTACCAGATAAGCAACATCCATTTCTTGTTTCCACTGGAGAATATCATATGCTGATCTAGATATCACTCTGATACATTGCCATTTAGATTATTATGCCAGGAATAGTATTGCTGAAAATATGTCAACATAAAAACTAAGAGTCCATTACAAGAATTTATGAAGTATTAGGATTTTAGGATTTAAATGAAATACAAATTTTAGGATTTAAACAGGTAAGGCTAACATCACTCTAATGACTAGTTTTAGTATTCCAGTGAATCCAGTGTTGTATTCCCAACTCAGTTGTGTTTCCAACTCACCCTATGTTTCCTCCTTATAAGATTCTCTATCTTTGTGCTCTCTGTCAACACTCTTCTTTTCATCTGAGAAATCTTCATGTTATTATCTAGCTCTAATGCTCCAAACTAAAATAAAAGTTTGCCAAATTAGAGCCTTGAAACTAAGGTTTTCCAGTTTCCTATTACAAACTAATGAACTACCTCTTCTGCACTGAGGCAAATTTTGATTGTTCTTTGTCCTCCCATTTACCTGGAGGATCATCACTTATTTTCCTTACTCTCTCATTACTTCATAGTGTGATGTTCTGCCATTTCTTTCTGGTTTAGTACAAAAATTGAAAATGGACCCAAAGTGGCATAAAATATTCATTACTCAGATAGTAGTTACAAGTATGTAACAGAACATAGGCTTCTTCAATCCAGCCCCACATGTCCTGTCTCCAAAGCTAAGCTGCTGAAAGGAAAAGTTTCTCATATCACCTCTTTTCTCCTAGAAAATGCTGTCATCAGTGAGTAACAACAGAACAGTTTGGGATTTGGAACTCAAGCCACCTTACTGGTTAAACATAATTACTATTACTAATTACTAATTAATTGTTTCAGAAGTACCTCATGCTGTTTGAACACTAGGCTCAGGATGCTGTTTCTTAAACAGACAAGTCACCTCAGATATCCTAAGATAAACAAGATATCCATACCATGCTACCAGCATGAAAGGATACGTATAACTGGAGGCAGCACAGAACATGCACAAACAGCACCAGATGCCTATCTGGGGGGAGTTTTAGTTTATTTGATTTATCATCCACTATATCTTGGGGCACAGTCAGTACTTGGTCCAGTCGTGACCAGTTAATAGACTTTCTGGCGCAAACAAGCAACGTGTGGCATCTTATTTCCCCAGTTCTGGAAGGCTGAGAAGACATCATTTTATTTTCAGTCACAGCTGCTTATGGCCTCAGAAAAACTGCACATGAATGTCTGCAACCATTGACTTGTATCAGAGATGTGCTTGCAACAAATTCATAATAGATAACAGCTAATTTTACTGAGACAGTGTATTTCTTTAGCTTTACCTGTCTCCTCATTGTTCTCCAAATACCAAACACTTCTTTTTTATCTTCAAAAGCTGAAAGGATTCTAAATCTTATTTTTATAATAAATGCAATACCTGAAGTAGGCAAGCAGTGGTTCATGGGTGATGAATCCATTCTGCATTAGCCTGTCAGACTGAAAATAATAGGGATTAGGGATTACAGGTTGAAATCCAAATGTCATACCTATTTACAGGCTTTAATATGTCCAGTCTACTATGGGAGAAATAGTATTAGCATGCATAGTTACTTACCTAGCTATCATATCTCCTAGTACAAACCTACATGTGCACAATTAGGATAATTGCCTAGAATGAGTATATGGTTTGTAAAATGAGTAAAACTTTTTTGCTGGACAAATCAAATGAACCTATTTTTCTTTAGAGGACTGATTTTTCTGTGTTATCAACACAGTTCATTTGGCTGGTTTAGCTTATATATTTTCTGTAGATGACAGGCATCCTTGAATTTGTCAGGACTGTGAATGTATTTTTATGCAGTGTCTCTGCCATGGCCTTTGGCTCTATAGACAAGATCCCACCTAGGAACAACTGCTGTTCTGTACTAGCCATCAGTTCTGAGAACACTGCTCTTTTTCTTAGTTACCCTCATCCCAGTGCTAATTTTTCTTGAAAATTGTTCTAGGATGGGCAGGTCTCTTTTCTATGGTATTTTGGGTAATCATACCTACAGTATCAATATAATGTCCATTGTCAATACCCTTCATTCTTAACAATGCAAGTTCTCATTGGCTCATCATATGGTTGTCATGAGTTTCCTCAAAATCTCTTTCATATTATTCATTCCAGACCTCAAGTTCAGTCTAATTTCTAATCAACAGTTCTGTTAATTTCTCAGAAATGCACTTAAATTTTCAGTATTCACATTGTTCTTCAATTCCATTCAATCTCTGTACCATCTTCTAGAAAACACATTTCTCGTGTTTCAGTTTTATATGGAGAACAGTACTATATGTATTTCTGTAAGGGGTCAGAGCTAACCTCCTTTGTCTGAGTTAATCAGGATTCATTAGAACATAAAGTGCATTAAATGCTGCTATTTCCAGAGAAGAGTCTGCCTTTGAACTGTATTTTTCCCACTCCACTGGAATATGTTGTATGCAGATGAAGATGGAAAATAAGGTAATTTTTTTTTTTTTTCCAGATAGTTTCCATGGGTAATAAAAGTAGCCTGTACAAAGGTTCATTTGTTTTCAATTTCAGTAAAAAATAGTTTTATCTCCTTGAAGCATGAGAATGGTAAAGAAAACAAATTTTTTTTCCATTTCAAAAAGTCTGTAATTGAACACATTTGCCATTGCAACAACTGAAGGCAGAACATTTCAATCTGTCTTGTGGCTATCCCTTATTGAAAAAGTATCCTTGAGCATTTCTGTAAATACTGGAATTATATCTGATTAGGTTACAAGCTTCTGATTATGATGTTTTATTAAGTCACATTATAGTTTAGTGCAGAGTTGTTAGGATGATATGAAGTGGTTCACAGGCATATATGGTTAGCCCAGCTACCTTGTGACAAATGGAGTAAAAATGTACAGGGAATGGGTCACGGGAGCACAGTCAATAAAATCATACATTTTTCTTTCACTTTTTATTCCCAGGGCCCTGTTCTGCAAACACATTAAATTCCTAACTGCCTGACAGAGGATGGTATCAATCTGTGTGTTAGTGCTTATTGATTAGCTTTGCTAGGATATGTGCTGCCAGCTATAATAAGCAGAAACATTTCAAGTGAAATTGATCACATTGGTCCTAAAAGTTAGAGCATTTTTGTGGGAAGTCCTCATGTAACCATCTGATTTAAAACTTTTTAGTTTTGAAATCAATATCCTCAGACCACAGCTGGAAGAGATTGTTTCTAATGGATTTTTTTAAGTCAGTGCTTTCTCAGTACCAATATTGACATGGTACAAGTGAATATGAGGCCATGTTGACCAAGCTTATTTTGATATCTTCCTACAAAGCCTAAGGTTCAACGGCCTTTTCTACATTACCAAATAATGTAGCATGATAGAAGCAGATTACTAGATCAAAGCAGCTAGAGCAGTGGCCACCACATCTACATGCTACAAGGTTTGGGCAGTTTATTGTAGGCTAGATTTCAGCTGGTCCTCATGACCATATGTTCCAAACACACACGTGAATTAAGGTTGTCCCTTAAAAAAGTCATTCATTCTTTTTGGCCTTTGTTTTCCCATAACGGTGAAGTGCATTGGATACAGGTCTCAATTTCTTGATTATTTTCCTCCAAAAGTGATCAAATTTATACACACCAGCATAGCTGTGCAAACTAAATGGGTGCAGAAACTATGTGAGGATGATCAGGGGATTTACTTCAAAACTGTTTTACTGCTGCAAACCAAAATGTTAATGTAAATGCTGAAATTCTGATCTTTATTCTCTGCCTCAATTTTTTATACTGTAAGCATTAAAAGATCAAAGAAAATAAAATGTATATACTACCCTACTGAGGTAAGAGATCTGAGAGTGAATTGAACTTTTTTACAAAGGAGTGAAAAATCCCCATTTTCCCCTGTTAGAACCATAGAAGAAATTTAAATGTTTGGCCAGAGTGATGAAGCTGTCAACATATACCTACAAAGCATGAAGCAGCTCCTGCTCAATGCCACATACTAATGCATAGTGAATAGTCAGCATTGTTTTGGTATTGCTGGCTATGTTATAAATGCACAGAAAGGGAAAGAGAGGGTGGCAGCTGCTGTGTGATTAAGTATAGGAAAATTATATGGGGGAAAGGTTTGATGAGAAAGCACGTTATCAGTGGAAGGAGAAATAATGTCTGAATGCTCTATCAGCAAATGCAAAGACAAGGCAGCAGCACACAGCAAACCGGAAACTGAATAAAATGAATAGACAATAGGGCATTAGTGAATGTGCCAGGTTACAAAGACTTCCACAGCATTGCAGGAGATTACAAAATGAAACAGCAAACAAGCAAAGGCTAATTAAAATTATAGGCTGGTACCATCACAACCTCACTTGGATATTGCCAATTGCAAACAGAACTATAGGTTGAGTCCAAGGTTCTGGAGCCATTCAATGGACTTTGGGAAAACATGGTGAATTTCTTGTGTTCCTCTCTGAGAAAGGTTGTAACCTTCAGTTAGAAATAGGTTGGGTTACAGTCCAAGGTTCATCACAGCGTAAGTGGGGTGAGTCAGCGTTTTTTCATAGATGAAGAAACCTCCTTTGTAAGTTGCCTACCTGTGACTTGTCTGCCGGAGCAGTCCAAGCAAGGGGAATTGGCACTTCTCTGGCAGGTCTCCCAACGGGAGTCCCTTGTTTCATCACTGGCCATGGCCACACTGACTGGAGTCCTTTGAAAATAGCCTAAATCAGGGAGACAAGCAATTCCAAGGAAAAGAGGAATGCTTAGTGTTACAGATAGCACAGAAAGCACTGTGCTGGCACTGAAAGAAATGACATAATGAGCATACTGACACTATATGGGGCATAACCAATATATACAGTAGACACATAAAGAAAACAAATACTATATCCTGGCAATATATTGCAGCATTCTTGTAGCAAGTTGTATGCAAAGCCTGGGATGTCTTCTGGACATATTTTTCCTGGAAATAGATAAAAACAATTCACCAGCCACAGCGCTGTCTCATACTTCTGATGCTATTACAAGAAAAAAAAAGATATAGGAATAATAAAGTGGGTGGAAAGAGGTGGCATTGTTGCTAAACAACACTTAGATAAACTGCATTAAATAAACTGCATATTTACATATATTTAAGCATTGTTCTCGTGTGTCTTCAGCTAAATTAGAAATGACCTTCCTTCTCTTCTCTTTTGTTGCCAAAAACAAGAATTACAGGAGAAATGAATAGGTATGTTTCCTCATTTTGCATAGCATGGAGTAGCTGTAGATGTTTGGGAGTGTAATTTGGGATCGATTTGCAATGGAAAAATATCCGTTTCACCAATAATAAGGACTGCAAAGATTCATGGAAATCCAAATGGATGCACAGCATTCCAGTGTATTAGCGTGGAGACAACTTGGAGGAGACTGCAACAAATAGCAATGACACCCAACTTTACGCTCAACAACACCAGGGAAATAAATAGAAGTATCTGCAGCAAAATTGCTATTGACTGCAGTTCTTGGGACACGTGGGAGGAGATTCAGCTCATCTAACTTCAGGCATTTCTAGAATGCATACACTTGACCTGTTTTGGAGATCTATATTAGGATGAGATGAATCACACATTGGAAGTGTCTGTTTCTCACCAGACTTAAAAGAGCTTGGGTGAATGACTCAGAAGATTAGGGCAGATGAATCCCACTTTACTGACCTTCCGGGCACTCTGACCTGATGCAAAAAATAAAAGCAACATAGCAGGTGCTTGTGCTTGCAAAAACACAAGAAGACCTAGACTGTCAGCTTCAGTGAAAGGTCTGAGAGCAAATTATGCAAGAAAAACACTAACAAATGTCTGTAGCTACTATTTTTTTCAGAGAGGCCAGAGAATAAACACTATTAGCCTTCCAGGAATCCAGATACCATAGAGATACCTAATGTGTCCTAAAAAGCAGTTTCAAATAATAAATTCTAGTGACATTTTTAAGATGTATTAAGAAATGGAAATTCTAACACAGCATCACTGCAAAGTGGTAGAAACAAAACAGTGATTACATCTGCTGAGGCTTTCAATAAATAAATAAATAAGGCTCTGTCTGGGAGGATAGCATGCATCCCCACCCTGGTCTTCTGGTGATTCATTCAGCAAGGCAGAACGTTTGATGTCAAGAGATACATTCACCCTAGTGCCCGTCGTGTTAGCTGTTTGAACGAATGTTGGTTAGGACAAATAGCAATGGTAAAAAGGGTGACATGCATACCCAGAGCAAATACAAACAGAAAGTGGGCTTTAACTAGCTCAGCCTATTTTCTCTGAATAAATCGTGTGCTGAGAGCAAGCCATATGTTTTGAACACCGGTGGAACACAACAAGGTATAAGGTGGACATGCATTAAAGATGCAGACACTTTCTTTCACTAGGAATACAGGCCATAAACATCTCTCTGGACCTGGATGAAACACTCATCCCACTAAAACTCAATCAGCAGGATGCAGAAGGAGTGCTGTATGCTGGGTGGCTGATACTGAATGGAGCCTAGCATCAAAGTGCCTTCAAAGCATACACAAGACTTATTGTATGATAGAAAGCCTGGACAAACAACTCTCCCCAAACCAGAGGAAAATGTCTTGCAGCTTTGATTCATTTTCCTTGTCACATTTAGCTGCAGCAGGCTAGAGAGGTGACCTCCCCCACAGCTGGAGCAGTAACTTCTTCAGCTGCCACAGCATAATCTACCAGGGATGATGAATCAGATGCTTTAACTGCGGCAGTTCACAGCCAGTGAATTAACATAAACTGCCATTGATTTTAGGTTATGTGACTAAACCAGGCTGAATTGTAGTAGCTAATGAGAAAGCTACCCATTTTGATCATTGCCACATAGCACCCATTCTGTGCCTTCTGGCAAGCCATCTCCAACAAAGGAAAGGGGTGGACAGCTGGGTGACAGCCTCTTCACAAACTGCATCTAAAGTCTAGGGAGGATCATGAGTTAGAGCTCCGTAGCTGCCAAAAAAAAAATAAAATAAGAAAGTTACTGTTAGGTCTAAGGTGGTATTGTTTTTATGAGGTCTCATAGAATTTTAAGTAAGAAGTTCACAATATTCCTGCTTAATTGTGTTACCTCAAGAAGTACAAGAAAAATTACAGCTGACAGCTTCTCGAGACATTATTATTATGTAATTCCTCTGCAAGTCCCTGGTAAGCAGCAAAGAGGATTACCTCCCAAGAGCAGAGACTTCTCCAAAACTTAAGCAAAACCATCTCCAACTCCCACATGCACATCTAGAAAACAGAGTGTCATGGTGTAAGAACTCATGAACTACATCTGACCTCTGACAAGCACTGGATCCAAAGTGTTAAAACGCAGAGCTTTATCAAAAGGAAAAGAAAACTGTAATAAACAGTAACTTGGAAACACTGAGTAATAAATCAAGAGTAAATGAGACTACAGGGCCTAACGTAGAAAAAGGGGATGCATAGTTGTGTGGACGCAACTGCATAACATTACTCAGATCTCCTGTGATGTATAAAGCAATTTTCTTAGAGATACAGTCCTCTTAAAACATTTACTTGGCCTCTCTGTTGGTAGCTGGGCACCTCCAAGGTACTGTGCTGGTAACGTGACCCAGCTTCTCACCAGTGCAGGTGAGCAACTGCCCCAGTCCCTTCCCCATTCCCCCCCAGGGGAAAAAAGTCCATATGGAGGGCAGACCCTAAAAAACATTCAAACCCAAGGAGTTCATATGCCAGCTGAACTTACTGATAGGTCTGTAGATCCTCACTTGTTTGCGTGGTTTAGGCTGCTGCTGGCTGGCCTCATCTCTTTGCTCCTGCTCTTGCCCGTTGCCTCTGGTTGTCATCCCCTGCAGACAGCCTGCTCTTGCCACTCCGTTTGCTGCCCACCACCTGTACATTGTAAATCTTTATGGCATGAAAGCATAAAGACAATTATAGTATTTCTTAACATAGCAATATACTCTTTCATGTTATGGGCCTGTCAAATTATCTTCCCCTCTGTGTTTTCCATCATACATTAGGTACTTGCACACATTTTACACTCCCTGGCTTGGAGACCTCTCTGCAACCAGCTGCTTTCATGGGCTTCCAGTCGCCTGCTACCTTGAGTTCATCAGGGAGCACGCTGACATTTGTTCCTGACATCCCATTATTCAGCACAGCTGTTTGTGTGAAGGGCTTCTTGCCAGCTGAGCACTCTGACACAGTATGCTCATCCCGTTTCCTTAGCTTACAACATCTGGCAGAGGGATCTCTCTTCCTCAGTTCATAAGGACTTCTCAGGAATTTTCAGGCCATTCTTTTACCCATCCACCATTAGATGTTAACAGCAAGCTTCCTGTTTTCAAGGGCTTCAAACCACCAGCCTTACAGCTTATATGCAGAAATCATTTCCATGCAAGCAAACCAATAGGGTGCAAAAGCTCTGTGTATATGGAGAAAAGAAATAAGACCAATCAGTATATTTCTTTCCTCTTTTTACATACATGCTGAACACTGAGGCCTTGATTGTTTGTCCAGCATAGCTGCAGTGGCTGACTGTCAGATAAAAAATTCATAACTCAAAAGTATGACTGCACTTATCAATAATTACCCTAAAGCTGAGCATGTTTACAAATTACACCTTTAATGATCAACATGTTACCAGAAATCCTATTATCCATATTATATTGTGAGGGTAGTATGCTCAGCACTGCCTTGACATACTTTCACTGCATTTGATCACAAGATTCTTCATGACTAAAGATGCCTGTTAGATAAAGATAAAAATGACCCCTTAATGCTGACATGTTTACACTTGCCTGAGCATGGGAGTCATAGGTAGAAGCACTTTATTTACCATTTCAGAGGGAAATTCAGACCATAAATAGACTTCACAGCCCTCTGAATGCCCTTATCTTTCTCCACTAAGTAGATAAGGTACAAAACAATTGTGTTTACGTTTTACACCCTAAGCCAAGATGGATGAATCTAGGCCAAAGTCAAGACAAATTCCTCGCTGCTGCCCTGGACTCCTTACAGAGGATGTTTGCATCACTGCGTCTGCTGCACCCATGCAAGCTGCAGCTACAAACTCTCCTGGCCTTACAAGCTACGTACTGAAACCTTCACCAAATTTGCATACCAACCAAACTTTATCAAGTTGCATACCAACAGCTGTGTAATGTACACCACGTACATGGAGTAGTCACAGTTGATGCTTCCCCACTCCAAGATTTACCTGGATTGGACATGTATTTGAGTCTTAGGACAAGCCAGTACCTCAGTTTCAGCAGTTCCTTTCACTCACTTCTTGCTGACAGTGATGTGGATTGCGTGAGCACAGCCCTTGGTCATGAAATGTATCTCCAGCTTGGAAGTCACACTGGAGCTCTTTGTGAGTCACGTGTGGCCCAGGAGGCTGCGTGACCTTGTGCTATTCTATAAATGCAATGGCTGTGATTGACATAGAGAAATGAAGTAAAAACACATTTATTACACTCTCTGTCTTTTTCCTTTCCCAAGTGAGATAGAAGCATCATTGGCTGTAGCCCAACAGCAGTAAAACTGTTCAACTTCCAACCTCACTAAAATGTACTGTCAAAGCAGTATTAAGTAAATAGTGAATGCCTGAGCCTGTGAGAGGAAACAAAAAGTAGTTCATAGATACATGAGTGACTGTATTGACAACTCTGGGATATGCAATACCCCATCTTTGGGATCTCAGGAGTGATAAATAGGCAGTCAGAGTGTACTGTTTGGGCATGAAAGAATAAAGAACATGCCTGGGCTGGGGGGGCCTTTTTCATCTCAGTGAAATAGGAGTCAGCTGACATGTATTGGCATGTGGATGTTATATCACTCAGAATCAGAAATTGAAATCAAAATTGAGAATCAGGAATGAGCCTGGCCCCGTAAAGAGATACGGTGTTTTGAGAGAGATTGAGATACTTGGCCCTAGATATTTCTCTAAAGAGTAAATGAGCTACACCATGTCCAAAGGAACAGTCAAAACCCTATGATAAACTCAGTGTCATCTATGTAAACTCTAACACACATTCCAGTTTTAAGGCAGGACCTTCACCCCAGTGGTGTGACCTTGATCTCCAATATTTTTGCACACCTTCACATAATCCTGGCCCTGTTTTTCCTTCTCTTCCCACCATTCATCCAGTCTCCTCAGACCCATGGCCCTTATCCTCCCAACTCTCTTCTGCCCCACACCTTTATCTGGAGGACCAGCTACAAGGAACTGCAGCATATTGGCTTTTTACAGCCCCAGGTATCACATATCAGCTGATGGGTGGAGCTGGACAGGCAGAGCAGAAGGGACCTTCTGTGGCAGATGAACAGCTCATTACTCACCGGCCAGAGCAAGACTGTGTACGAAAAACCTCCCTATGGTAGTGGAAAGAAGAACCAAAACACAAAAAAGCTGAAGGCAACTAAACGGACACTCTAATCCTCCTACAACAAAGCATTTTTAAGGAAATGCTGAAATTCACAGGGAATTTCTCATGGATATTATACAGATGTGGGAAGATTCATGCTGGTCTGTGTTACAGAACAGAATCCTTAGGGATAAGACTCTTTTCCAGAATTTTTACATCTCCAGCTAACACCACTAGAAACTGAGCAATCAAGAATAAATCTATTTTATTAGCCAGATGTGCGACTTTCATTCCTGGCAGCTGGCAGCTGAGAACTTGTAAATGTGCATTCACCTACTTCATTTTTAAGCAACATCATTGCCAACTAGCAAATTTGCCCTGACACTCAGTAATTTCTTTTGTCCATCTTCCCACTTCTCTACCTCAACAATCATGGCAATTTGTTAATTGTTTTTGTTTTGTTTTTATTTTCTATTCTTTTAACCATCAGGAAGCTGCTTTCAGAAAGCCATCTGCACTTATTCACTGCCAGCACTCAATACGATTTTAATAAGCCTTGTGTGGTTTTGACTTTAACACTTGTTTCCCTGTGCATAAAAGCCTATTTCCTTAGCTGTCACAGTTTGTCACTTCAGTAAAGTTTCCCGAGTTGCCTTCTAAGCAGGCCAAATTTTATTCTCACTTTCCTAAGCAACTAGTTAAATCTGAACATAACAGTGACACTGATGATTATCCAAACCAGTTGATGTCCATTGCTTTGACCATATATTTCCCTCTGGCTAGAATCCTTCAGAAGAGAAGCAGATACCTATACAAGTACTTACATTTGTCACTGCAAAATGACAGGAATCATATTTTAGGGTTCAATGACAGCATGTCTCAATGACTTCAGGATCAAGTAGGCTCTTTTCACAAGGTGGTTTAATGAATTTCCTTCTCCACAAAGCTCACCTGGGACTGAAAATAAGAGCCTGGTGCTTTTTCTGCTCTCACAGCATCACTAGCATTGATAATTCTTGGGCTGAAAATCCCTTGCCACAAGAGGATTTCTCTAAAGACTAATGATATATGTTGGAAGGGAGTGCTGGGTGTTCTCATTGCTCTCCTGAGCAGATGCAATCACAATCTTCATTAATAATGGCAATAACAGAGAGGTAAAAATTAAAAACTGCCATCACTTGGGTGTTGTTCAAGAAGGAAGGCTGAGTTGCTCTAACAGCTTCTAGCCGTTCGACTTTGTAGTCTCTTCTGCTGATGGTATAATTCAACCATGTCTCTGGAACGGAGTTTGATATTACTGCACCCCCCTCAGTGAGGCAGCTCACGAACCCTCCTGGCAGGAAGGCAACCCATGGAGAGCAGAGCTCAGCCCCCTTTGCAGCTGCACTGCCTTGCTGGTGAGTGAGGGGCTGGAGGGACTGTGCCCCAGGAGAACAGGAGCTGGGAAAGAGATGGGGAACAGAAAAGAATACAAGGTTATGGGAAAGAGCAGGAAGATCACTTAGAGCAAATTGCTAGTCTACGCTTTTCATTATAGTCTGACTGCTTCCTCACAGACTACGTTTTTTCTTCAATATCATGTTTAAATTGTAAGCACTTTTGGTCAGGGACTATTTTTCATTAAGTTTACTCAGAAAATAATATTGTTCTGTGAATAGGTCCTGGAGACAGAAGGCCTGATTTTTATTCCTGCTCTGTCCCATTTGGCCCCACTTGCAAGACAGTGGGCAAATCATTAAATCTTCTTACACTTCTATTTTCCCATGTCTTTACTCTCTGTTTGAATTCAATCTCTCCCAGGCAGATACTGGAACAATGAAATCTTGATCCTTGATTATTAGCACCTAATCAAGGTGCTAATAAATACACAATACTTGTAAATAGTACAAACAGACAGCAACAACAAAAGTTCACAAGGGACAACAAGCCCTGCATTTAAAGCTGAATTAGTCATTGTAAGGATACAAGAATTCAAAGAAAGTCCAAATTACTTTTCTGTGCCTGAGAATGCTTTGCAGCAGAAACAGGAACAAGGGTATAGAGAAAATTCTTAATCTCTAAAGCAAACATCAAACAGGTGCCATATTTTATATTTTCATACACATTTTTCAGCCCAGAACCACTTTAATCAGGAAGATTTTATAGTCCAGAGCTTCCTGCAAATCTCTGCTTAATGTAAATTTTAATACCTTAGGCATATTTTGGCTGCCAGCCTATTATTCACTTGATGCACCCCAAGCAAGTTTTAAATTATGCTGTTAAAACAAAAACTATTTTAGATGTGGTAGACAATAAAGTGATTTTGTAAAACAACATTGTAGGAACCTACAGTTATTGTCTGTCATTGATTTCTCTGTGTTCAGCTCTAAGATGTGTTCAGTTTATAGGTAAATTGATGGCTGGGTGGGGGAAATAGAGGCACTTCTGGCACTACTAATCATGGATCTGGAGAATCAGGTTGTAATTACATATTGTTTTTGGCAGCAGATCTGGGGTAAGACTGGGTTGGTAAGTTATGTTTTTAAGATGATTCTTCTAAGAAGTCTGTAAAGTCATGTAAAAAATATAGTAATAGAAATAAAAAATAAAAAAGATGAACTGCCCCAGCTGCTGGAGCAGTAACTTATACTATGAGAAAGAGGTAACAAACCTGGGGGAATTCAGAAGAAAGAATTTTCATAAAATGATTTGCTACCTACAAACAGATAATATGTATCTGCAGTCCAAAACTTTCTCATTCTCTGCTTTAGGCTAAGACCATGGCCTTTCTCTAATTAAATATCTGCCTAGGACATTGAATATCTGATATGGAAAGGCAGAAAAAAAATATCCAGGGAGAAGCAGCTTTTAATTTGTGAGAATATGAGACAAAGTATTGAATAATGAGGATTTTCTGGTGTTTCTCTAAGTTTTTGAATTAGATTACAACAGCGTGTAGCTCATCAACTCTTTAATTCAGAAATAAAATTAGTAAATCATCTAGTAAGTAGCTACGGGGACTGAGTTCCTGCACCTGCCCCCCAAGCACAGGCCACAAGGTACTCGCTGCAGCACACTGCCTCCCTACTGCCCTGGTACCGCCAGGGGCTGCTGCCGCAGGGCAGGGCAGCCAGGGCCTTCCCTTGGTGGGTGAGCAGCTTGTACCTCACTTGTCTGAGCAAGAAAGTGCACCAGAAATCTCCCTCTGGGAGTAGAAACAAAAAATCACATAAGAAGGACCACTAATCGGCCTCTCTGATCCTCCTAGATTAGAGCGGTTTTAAGGAAGTGCTGAATTTGTCATGGGTATCTCTCATATGATACATATGTGGGAGAATTCATAGAATCATAAATCACAGAATATCCTTAGTTGGAAGGACCCACAAGGATCATCAAGTCCAACTCCTGGCTCCACAAAAATCACCACCCAAAAATCAGACCCTGTGTCTGAGAGCATTGTCCAGATACTTCCTGAACTCCGGCAGGCTTGATGCTGTGACCCCTTCCCTGGTCTGTCTTACAGAACAGAATCCTTAGGGATAAGATCTTTTTGTTTTCTATGTTTTTAAGTTTACATCTGTAGCTATCACCATCAGAAACAGTAATCTAGACCCAATGTATTTTATTAGCCAGATATATGCCCACTCAATAACAGGCAAACCATTTGACCCTAGGGATCTGCTGGTCAATCTGATAATCACTCAGGTAATCATGGTATAGATTGCCCGAATCTTGTACATGTTGAGCTAAATAAGCCTCTGCCTTGTTTGATGGGATAATCTACTCCATCCTCAATTTGTAAAGGTCATATCTACATCCCCTTGTGGGCTTAGCATCACAGTCAAGGTTTCACAACACAAAAGTGCTCTGTTGCAACACAATTTGAGACAGTTCTGTCCCCATAGACCTTGTTACTTGCTCATGATCCTACACGGCAAGGCAGCCCTTCCATGGAGGCAGAGCAACTGCTTATGGGACCACACCATGACAGAAGAGAAAATAAGGCTGGCTTTTTTTAAAAAATCCCTGAGGGGGAAAAATATAAAAAAAAGTGTTTGGATGAATTTTTTACTTCTTGGTTTAGCCAGCATTCAAATTTATGTTTCATTTAGTCACTGAAAGGTTCTTTCATAGTCTACAGAGTGAAACTGGCATTTCTAGGATGCATCTCATCTCATTGCAATGTGTATGTAATCTAAAATAAAGCAGACGAACCATGCCCTGAAAGTGCCTATTTCTGTCCACTGGCTATAACAGGAGCACAGACTGGCTAGCTCAGATGGAGATGCCAACACTCTAGATGTCTAAAGCTAAGTGAGATAAATCCTGCCAAACATTTGTTGCTGTTCCTCATACAGATTTCCCCTCTTTGTTGCTCTTATGTGTGAGGTTTCAGTCTAATACTGAGATGTTTCTAATTGTGTAGGTGAGGCATACACATGTACATGCATTCTCTCCTGATCTCCATCTGCAAAAAGCAGTGGCTTGGGGTATAGGGCACAGACATTTTCTCTGGAAGCATAGCTATGAAGTTTGCATCTCTTGTGCTGAATGCTGACATTTGTCAGTCAAACTCTATGTTAATGTAGTTTCGCAATTCTGAAAATCTTCTGAGTAAGCTGGTGGGTGAGATATTTTTGGGCTGTCATTGTCCTGGCATTGTCAGACACGGGGCTCATTCTGCTGAAGCCATTGCCTGGCATTTCAGGCTGTGTCTAGATGATCAGCTGGGACGTCCTCCTTTCCCTTCAAACCACAATCTTCCAGCTGTCCAGACCTGGGGCTGGGTAAGGAGTTCCCTGCAGTTCCCCCCACATGCAGCTAAAGCAACAGAGTGATGACAACATCATTTTTACCCTAATGTGGAACAGGGACATGGCTCAGGCCTGGGGAGCTGGGAGCTCCCAAATCTATCAGGGTTCCCTTTACAGGTTTGAGAACCTTTACAGGTTCTCTTTACCAGGTTTGTTTCTTCACACCCTGAAAAGTACTTTTTCTCCAGCACTCCAATAAAAAGAGCGCTAGTGGTCTCCAATGGAGTTGGGGTTGCTTAATATAAGCATAACTTCCTTTATTCTTCATACCACTTTCTAAGCATTAGTGTGGTAGGCACACCCTACTTTTCAGGAAATCAGAATACATTCAAAGTGAATCAGAAATGGCAAAAGGGAAGCAGGAGATATGAAACCACAGAAACCAGTAGCTTTTATTAGAATCTGAAATGTGGTAAACATAAGAACATGTCTCAGCTTTGTACTTGAAAAATTGCACCATCACTACCAGGATTTCATCTTTCTTATAATTTATGCCATTTATCTTCTAATATTAGCAGGCTTCCCAAGTCCCCTGCTGTTGCCTGACTATCTGAGGCCCAACTACACTGCCATGCACAGACTCTGTTCTCCCTCTCTCCTCAGTTGCACATCCTGGCTCTGTCCCCAGACTGATCAAGAGCTAAGCCTGCAGTTCTCAGTCTCTTAGATACGTGGCTGTGGTTGTTGTTTGTTGCATGTGTGCTGCGCTCAGCAGCAAAATGAGGAAGTTCTAACAGCTTTTCATACCTCTCTCTCTTCTCCACAAAGCTGGAATGTTTCTCTGTATTTCTTCATTAGGTCTGTGCCTGTAATCAATATCCCACTTTCTATTAATACATACCACTTTCTCTTGCAAAGCTTTCGTAGCAGCTCATGTACATTGACAAAGGAGCATTCTTTCTTTGCTGAATGCCCCACAGATCAATAGTAACTTTTTCTTTTTCCCGACCAATATTTCTTGCACACGTAACATGGAAGTGTTTCTGCAGCGCGAACACACCGAATTTTCATTCCTAGAGTGTAGCAGCTGACTCCATAGGGGCACCATTTCTTCAGATCATCAGAAATCTTTATACAAAATGCCAGTGTTGATCGAATTGTTTTTTCCTGTTTGTTTGCTCTTAAATTTGCTAACTTTACTCACTGATTAACTGCATGGTTTTCACAGCTTGATTGTAGCCTTTTTGAGGTAAAAGCTCTTATTCTTTTCCATGTTTTTCTGCTGATTTCTCTTCCTCCTGCACTGCTATTTACTGTAAACAGGACATGAGTTTATTAACAGAAATGATAACTTAATAAGGTAATACAGTATTTTCCCACTGTTGTGACAGACACCATTATGCCGACCATTTGGCTATTCTGGGCAAACAGCTTGAAGTTGTCATTCGGTGTTTACTAAAGCGTTTGTAAAAGCCAAGAAAAACTGAACAAAACTGTTATTTTCCAGGCTAGCAGAGAGGTGAATAGCTGGGAGTGGCAGCTATCCTCCTGGCTAGCATATTATTTCAGACAGCTTTCCCATTAGGAGGTATATTCGGACCCACCACCAGTCTTGCAAGACTCTGAATTCTCTCTGGGTAGAGAAGAATTGAAGAATTTATTAAAAAATAATATAGTTGCACATCTTCTAGGGAACTTTCTTCCTCTTTACAAAAGCTAAATATACCTTTAATCATACAGTTTCTTCCTAAATGGATGTTTTTATCTCACATGTTCGCCTATGTATATGCTTAAATCATGTGTAGCACAGACCGTTTTCATACTGCAATCAAGCCCTTTGCCCTCTGGGACAATCAAAGGAAAAACTGATAACCATGAATACATGAGATAATTTTGTAACACCAAACCCTTGCTGCAGACTCACCTCAATAATCTAGGACTTCAGCTGATACCTGTCTTTGCTCCAGCTGATACCTGTCTTTGCTCATACCATACCAGTTACTAATGTGGTCATGCCTTCATGACTATACTGTACTGTACTGCAGATGACTTCTAACTTTGTACACACAACCATGAGCCAGAGACATGATGCTGAAAAACTGATAATTGCCTGGTTGCTTCATGGAAAATGTTTGTTTTAGACTGAGCTTCTGGAGGCTTGGGAAAGGTAGACCGTCTCATTACCCATTTTTCAAAGCTTTTAGTTTTCACATTCTTTTCAGACTGTTACTTTATCCCTTTTCCTGGGAAATTTCTTCCCTTATAGATGCCAGTAAAGCAAAATAAAATCAGACCATATTTTTTGTTTGAATATAATATATATATATATATTTATATGCACATACACACATGCACACACACATGCACACATAGCTCTATAAATCAAAGTGGCTAAACTGAGGACATTCCTGTATGTATATTGATGCTAAAATTAAATGCACTGCAGATCAGACTTTCCAGATGCATTTCTGACATTTTTTGTCTCCTTACAGAGGGAAGTAATGTTTAATTGTTAACCTTGAAATGTATTAAGTTGTACTAGATACTGATTTATGGTTCTTAGAGTGCAGATAATCAGTGTAAGAGAACTACATGCAAAAAAATATTCTGCTTTGGTACCATAAACCATTAGAGCTGATTTCCTCCACTAGGTCATAAACCAGAATGAGTTATATGACTGTTACTAGCATCCTATTTACAGAAAGAAAACAGAAAAATATTGCAGAGACAGCAGACAAATAATGGGATTGCTCTGTTTACTTTATAAGTTTAGAAAAAGCTTTATACTCTGGATCTGATCCCTTATTGAAGCACTTCAATATTTTCCTTTAGCTTTTTTTTTTTTTTTTTTTTTTTTTTTTGAGTTTGTTGTAGTGCATTGGTACACATTTTGTGATGCTGGATATAGCAGATGTCTTATGGATCCTTCCAAAGGAAATACAGGAGTCTGTGTTTGCAGAAGAGGTTACATGGTGACCCATTTAAAGTATCAAAGTCTGCAGACATTGCATAGGTCTAGAGGAACACATAGCTCTGATTCATAACAAAACTGTCCACAAAGACAAGTGATAAGAAAAGGAGATGGTTAACTTCTGGCTTCAGAAGGAAGCCTGAGAGACTTGAGACTGAAGAGCAAAGCTGTGTGAAAGGGGACTTTTATTTTTCTTTTGAAATTAAAATATATATATATATGTTTAAGAGGTGCTTATATAGGAGTTGTTGCAGTGTTTGATTCTGGCAGAAAGCAAGACCAGCCTATCAATGGTTTCCTGAACCTGAGAAGATTGTTGAGTAAATGCACTGTTTTGGGTAGATGCTTCCTAGAAAGTAACACTGGAAAGGCTGAAGAATATTGCTGTACTGAAAGGTACAGTACTGTGGTGTGATTGAAATGCTGGAGGGAAGGGATGTCACTAGAGGAATCTGGACAGGCTTGAGAGGTGGGCCTGTGAGAATCTCATGAGGTTCAACAAGGACAAGTGCAAGGGCCTGCATCTGGGCTGAGGCAATCCCAAGTACAGATACAGGCTGGATGGAAAATGAATTGAGTGCAGCCCTGAGGAGAAGGACCTAAGGGTGCTGGTGGATGAAAAACTCAACATGAGGCAGCAATGTGCGCTTGCAGCCCAGAAAGCCAACTGTATCCTGTCACTTCAAAAGAAATGTCATAAGCAGGTTATGAGAGATGATTCTCCCTCTGCTCTTGTGAAACCCCACCCAAGCACCGTGCTTGTCTCTGCTGCCCCCAACATAAGAAGGACATGGACCTGTTGGAGAAAGTCCAGAGGAGACCATGAGGCTGATCAGAGGGTGGAAGCAACACTCAGGCTGAGAGAGTTGGGGTTGTTCAGCCTGGAGAAGAGAAGGCTCTGGAGTTGCATTACAGAAGTCTTCCAGTACCTAAATGGGGCCTGTGGGAAAGCTGAGGAGGGATTCTTTGTCAGGGGGTGTAGTGATAGGACAAAGGGGAATGGCATTAAGCTAAAAGATGGTAGGTTTAGATTAGATATTCAGCGTAAGTTATTTACTCAGAGGGTGGTAACACACAGGAACAGCTTGCCCAGAAAAGCTGTGGATGCCCCATCCCTGGAGGTGTTCAAGGCCAGGCTGGATGAGGCTTTGGGCAACCTGGTCTGGTGGGAGGTGTCCCGGCCCATGGCAGGGGCGTTGGAACTAGGTGGTCTTTAAGGTCTCTTCCAACCTAAACAATTCTCCGATTCTATGATTCTATACTTGCAAATCACATTTCCAATGCTATCATTTTGTTCCCATCATATCATAACCAGTGCTAACTCTTACTGCCAGTAGTACCTTATGTTAGTCTTATAGCCACAAAATTTAAGTATTCTTCTTAAGTTTGCCTGTTTTACTATGCATTTGGTAGATTTTTGTTTTGCTTTCTGGCTCAAATCTTAGTCTGAATGTTACCCTCATGCACTGCTCCAGGCTAAAATACAATGTTTTCTTCAACCCACACAGCTGTGAAGATGCGGAAAGCAGGGATCCAGCTGGAGAAAACATGACGTCATATTTAGAGCAGTAGCCTAGCTTCAAGTACCAGCCCCAACACAAACTTGGGGGCCCAGGAGGAGTTACTCAGCTTCTCCATAGCTCACTTCCACTTCTGTAAAATAAAAATAACTCTGAGTCCCTGCCCTGCAGAAGTATTCTGATGGAAATGATATCACAGTTTAAAACATAGTTAGATGGGGTGGCTGGAACTATCAACTTTCTTAGGTAGATGTAAGGCAAGGTGCAGCAGTTTCCATCACAGAATAGTAGCCCACATAAGCTTTATAAAGAGAAGTAATAAGGACAGCTATTGTACACTGCTGAACCTTTTACCACCTTTTGCTCATAATATTTCTGTCTTCCCGACATCTCTACCAATTGCCCAAGACCAGATCTTGCATTACTGAAGTTTTGCCATCACTTTCAATGAGTTGAATCAGCTTTTGTGTGTAAGCATCATTATCATATTTGGATGTTTATGTACACAGCAAGAAAAGCAGCTTTTCATCTGAAAGAATCTAATTCAACATCTACAGACAGCTTTCTATAGTCTTGCAAAGTAGGTCAGTAAATCAAATCATCAGAAACATTACTTTTCTGAAAGCAGGCAAAAATAACCTCACTTAATGTACCTGCACTTTTATTTCCTGTTTATGCAATCAGTTATTGACAATCTAATTTTATTTCTTGCTGAATCCTTCTTAATCATTTAGGTCTACTAAAGGAAAATTGCACAGTGGCAGGTGATGCTTCTCTAGTATAAAGTAAACTGGGTTCTTTGTACACTTAAAAGCATAATTCTTAAAAAAAATAATAATAAAATAATCCCATGGAAATTACCAGCATGTTGCAGAGTGGACAACTTTACTATTAACGTGATTGCAAAATCATGAAAGTCACAGTTCTTAATTCATTGGCTTTCTTGGCTTCTGTGGAGGTTTTTTGGGAGTAAAAATAGGGCTGAAACTCACAGCTGAGGTGGGAGTGACAGCTCTGTAAATCAGAGGTCTTAGCAGTCAAATCCATGCTTGGGAAGCAAAAGGTTGTGCCATCCAGCTCTTTCTTCCCTTCACTGCTTCTAGGTGCAACTTCAAATACATGTAGGAATGGGTTGATTTCAGAGAAGCTCTGGTTTGTGTGTGAAATTTGCAAGGTTGAGTTTAAGTTCAGCATTTCACAAGCTAAGTATTTGTAGGAAATCATCTTCTGCTTTAGTTCAAACCATTAATTTAGTTCAAAACCATTAATCCACTTGGCTTGAATAAAACATTTCAATGTTTTTGTTCCTGTAACAGACTTCAGCCAGAATACCAAAGTGCTTTGAAGGTAGACTTAGCTGAAAAATATCCTGAAATGTTTTGTTCTATTTTTTGTCTTATTGGGAAAGTAACACTTCTAAAAACATTTTTTTCATTCTTTTTGGGGGGCAGAACCAAATAAAATCTTACCTCTGGAAACTCATTTGTAAGACTTTTAAAGATTCACATTTAGATGACCTTGTTCAAACACAATATTCAGCTAACCTTGCTTGTGCATCTTTGCCTTTTTCTACCTTTCCTTATTTCCATGAATTACTACCTGTTCTTATAGCTTAATCCGCTGTAGTTTTACACTTTTTTATTTGCCCAAAATTCTTGCCTTTTTTTTTTTTTTTTTTTCACTTAGGATTCATTGGCAATACAATTTATTTCCTTGGAAGATAAGCAGATGTAATGCAACATGGAAGGGAATATGTATTCCCTATGGAAAGGAAGGTACGCTATGAATGTCAGAAAATCAGATGGAGCAAAAAATAGCTTCTGTCAGTGATTTAATGCTGAAACATAGTATTTTATGTCTTTGATGTGCTTCTCCTTTTGTGCTAAAAAGAGATGAGTGAAGAAACACAAAAATAAATAAGAGGAAGTTGTAATTGTTAATTTCTTTGTTTCTCTTTCTCTCTCTTTTTTTTTTTTTCTTTATTTTCCCCCCCCTTTTTTTTTTTCTTTTGAGCATAGGAGAGAAAAAAGTAAGAGTGCTTAACTTGGCAAAAGCATGATGACAGGTCAGAGACCTGCAAGGAACATCTGAATTAATGCACAGTCCAGGGAAAGACTGGGCATTGCAGCCAGTAATAGACAAGAGTGGGAACCAGGAAGTAAGGGGGAGTATACATACCACCTGCATGCTTCTCCTGAGACCAGCCCCTGTTGTTGTCTTGGTCCCAAAGCCTTTGCTTATCAAGCATCCCTCCCACTGTTGCTGGTGATCATTGTGAGGAGCTCTTTGCCAAAGGATGTGCCATCTGGGAAAATTCCTCACTCTTGGATTGAAGAGAAGGCTGGAGAACTACTCATTTTTTGCACCCAGTGCAACCTAGGACACTGCTGCACAGATAACACAAATAATAAGCAACCAGTTAAGTACATCAAACACTGCACACTCAGCAGATGGTTTCCTGACAGTACAGTTACCTTATTGCCTTTTTCTCTTTCCATAATAAGCAGCAGTCTTTCTTTGAGGAGTGGATTTGCACTACAGAATTCACCTAGAAAATAATACCAGTAAAGACAAGCAATTTTAATGACAATTCTTGCTCTGGAGTTTTGCCTTAAGCATTTCTCCAGCTTGAGGTCAGTCTTCTCAGCAGTACGTACGCAGAGTCTTGGTGAGAGTCTAAAATTCTTAGGGATTTTGAGTGGAAAAATGTTGCTAGACTCTGTAGGTTGTTCAGATCTGATCCATTTCCTTCAACTGAATGTCTGTACTGCACAAAAAGAAGTCACAGTATAAAAGACAGTATGGTTTGGTATATGGTGCTTTCTCTCTCTCTCACTCTCTCTCTTTTTTTTGTTTTTTGTTTCTGTTTTTGTTTTGGTGTGGTTTTTTGTTTGCTTGTTTGTTTTGTTTTGTTTTGTTTTCTGGGTTATGAGTACCTGGAAGCTGCTTGCTATTGGTTCCCCAATCTTTCTTCAGATACGGTTCTGCAGTACCTGTATGGTACTCTCTTCCAGGTCATTCATCTGTTATTTATTGCATGAATTTGAAGAGGTTCTAAGTAGTTTATATGAAATAAAGGGGCAGTCTCAAGCCATTTATTCCTGACAGGTGTCCGTGTTAAGAGAAAAACTCCACATACTTGGCAGCAGGAGGTCAGTCATAAAAGCTTCATGGGAGAATTAATCTGAGCCTCCTTTTAGGTCAGGGTCTGCATACTTTGGTACATCAAAATAGTAGTAGTTTTCTGCTATTCTCCTTCAGAGAGATTTCATTTTTAGAACAATTACACCTTTCATAAGCACTAACAGCTGGAGATCAAGGTACCCTTACAAGGCCTTTATTAACTAGGCCTTAGATTATGCTGAAATGATTAAAATATCCAGACAGTTAGCATTGAGAAAAAAATGCGTTTATTGTTAACGTATTTGTAAAATATTTTAGAGAAATTAGGTTGCAGATATTTGTGCATTCTTCATGCTATCATGTTTTGATATGAGTGCAAAAAAAAATTTAAGAATGATAAGGGAGGTTAAATCATTGTCAGCTTGCATGACACTGAGCATAGTTCACGTTGAGCCACAGTGGTTGTGGGCTCTGTTCAGCACAGCTAATGCAATGCTTCCTCCTGCACCTCTGGCATGGAGATAGCTATCATCTGACAGAGGTAAAAATATCAGAAATAGTTTCTGAATTAACTTTAACTGGAACAAATGATGACTTCTGAGTTTTTACCAGCCTTTGTGTGAGAGGAAGTTTTGTATGCTAATGCTTTTTTTTGACCCTGTTTTCAAGACAGCGCAAGGAACAGAAAGTCAATGTTATTGCATTCCCTATCAGACCCAAATTTTACCTGAAAAGCTGTCAAAACAAACTCTTAGCCTAATCCATTTTTCTTCTGAGTCACTGCCTGCACTCAGTACTTGCATAGCCCTGACTTTCATTTCCTCCAACTTCAATTTCAGCCCCACATGAGTAACAAGGAAGAGAGCTAAATAACACCCAGAGTTTTTAAAACTCCTGTAGCTGTACTGGAGTTTCTTTTGTCTCCAGGAGGAATATTTAAGAATAACTTGAATACAATCTATGCAATAAGATTTGGTGTTTTTTCCAAGATCTGGACAAAATGTCAGTAAAAATATGCAACTGTACATTTAAAAGAACAGTTGATCTCCATTATCTCTACCCAGATGGAAGCATCCCACAGACCAGATCTGGTCTGTAGACCATCAGATAGAGCAGAGTGCATTAGAAGTATCTTTCCTCTGAGCACTAAAAAAGAACTAAATAAGTATTTATAAATTGAATTATAAATAATTTCATTACATTTCCCTATTTTAAGGGAAAGTGGGCTTTTATTTGAAATTTATGAATTCCATAGAAAACCTATGAGAGAGAAAAGAAAAAAAAGAATAAAATTGCATTTAATGGTGGAATGACATTTAGAGTTCAAATATGTCCTCTCCAAATATCTGCAACCTTTCAACACAGAAGTTAGAGTAGGAGAGATACAATGCTGCACAGCTGGTTGATTGAGCTTTTATGAATGTGGTTAAAAAGGAATGGGAATTCTGTAAAATTCAAGCTTTTCCTGGAAAAAAAAATATCACAGGCAGAATTTGGATGATTTGTCCAAAAATGTGTATTGATGGGAGGCATAGAATTGCTATGGTCACATTCAGCACATCTACTTAAGGACATAGTGAAATTTCAAAATGATCTAGACACGAATGGATTTTAAACTCTGCAGCACTGAATGTGCCCTTGCCATCCAACCCCTATAAAAGAGCACTTGATCTAGTAGGAGTAATATAGTGCTGAGAACCCTGTGGCCTGTTTCCGCTTTTAGTATGCCTAATAATATTTGCAATTAGATATACTACTGAAGTAAATGGCAAGACAGTCAGAAGCATGAAAGTTCCTTAAACTGCTTGTTTCAAAGGGTATCCAAGGTGGGTAATTCTGAAGGAGCAGAAGGTGGTGTTTCCCACCTCTCCATGTGTCCCTCTGGCAGCACTGGGTTGTGGTGGGATGACCAGCCTGAGCAGATGAGCCTGAATTACACACGTGTGGCTTCAGAGCACCTCCTCCACAACCACCCCTTGAGCTGCATGGAGTTGCTTTTGGCAAAAACACAGGATTGGGACCAGATGGTTAACTGGACCAAAGTCCACCTCATTGTTCTTCCTTTAAGACAAATACCCTAGAGGAAACGGTAGCAGGATAACCCTCAGAAAAAGTCCCTCTTACCAAGTCTGACTGAGAAAGGATTATTTATGAAACTTACTTTAATCATCAAGCTTGGGATGAATAATTTGGGAGACCACTCTCCACAGACAGCAGACAGAGATGGGCTAGTCTAAGATGTGATGCAGATACATCCCTCATGACTTCAGGCACTTAACCGAATCACCGTGATCACTGGAGAATTAGGTATCTAATCTGCAAAGGCAACTTGGGTTGCAGAGGACCAAAGCATTTTCTCAGAAGTGTTTCTCTCCCTCCTCTCCTCCCACCAACCCCACACTTTGATTACTTAAGGAAAATAGGACAGCTCTGCCTTCTGATTTACCCTGCTTGGTTAAGTGCCTAAGTCAGACAAGATAAAACCAGGTCCAGTCCCCTAGCTTAGAGATCTGAATGTACAGACTGAAAGCAAACAGTGTAAATACCTGCCATACTAGCAAGTGATAAACATGAGCTCCTCATGTAGTAAGGAAATATCATTTCCTTATTGTCTTTGGCCATCTGCACAAACAAGTCTTCATAAATATTCTCAGTTAATGCATTTATCGTCTAGCTAAATTAGCAGCACTTTTTATTATTGGAATATTTCAGCCAGCAGCTGAGCTCTTTGTACTGTGTGTTCCTTTGTAACAGATAGTCTATCACTCTCTTACTGCACCAAACAAATCGGAGACTCAGTTGTGCTGTAAATATAACCAGAATTCATACCAGGAACACAGACCTTGAAATGCTTTAAATCCAGACAGGGTGGTTAGTCACTGTCATGCAGACCAAAAAGACAGTGAGATATGTGGCAATGCGAATTAGTGCTCAGCTACATGAAGCCCAGTCTTCCCTTAGCCAGTTCTTCAGTGAGCTACCGTATTCACCACTTTGACAGCAAATGTGAGCAATTTAGCTTCTTTATGTAACAAAATCTGACATCTGAATCTGGGTGGTCAAATTTAAAACTTAGAAGCACAATTCTACCTAATTGTCTGTGAAGCGAGGTTGCAATTAGTGATGTACCTTCAGAGTTCTACCACAACAACCAAGATGAGAATCCAACTTTGCGTTATATCCTATCAAAAGAAAAGAAGGAAAAGAAAAAAAAAAAAAAAGTAGAAAAAAAAAACACCCTATGAGGTTGGAAGCAATGAAAAGAAAGAATAACAGTGTGGTAAGCAGAGTGATAAATTCATAACATATTTTTTCCTTAATAAAAACATAGCTACTTTGTGAAATGGTAGGAAAAAAAAATGAAGCAATGCAAGGGGAAAAGGTTATATGTCTAGTCTTTCATGTGAAAGTATGTGTGGTATGCTTTCAGGGTGACTACAAGAATTTAAGTGCATTTTTAGCTGTGTGGCTGCTAGTATCACAAGCTTGGTTTGGTTCTGTTTCACAAAAGTTATAAATCTGCTGCATCAACTTAGGAGTGTTTTCAAGTCACCTACATAAAACCAATGGCTAGAATGTATGCTTTTCTCTAGGTCACTCCAAAAAAAAAATCCCATCATTCTGGAGATGGCAGCAGAAAGAGTTTCTGTGCTGTTCCTGGGTGCAGTGCGGTGCAGGATGGAATGCTGCTGCCTGTCTCCTGAGATCTCCTGACCCTGTCTCCTGAGAGATTTGCAATTGAGAATGGCATCAGTGAAGATCTTTGTAGAAGAGGCCACCTTCTAGCTTGGTAAGGTTTGCAATGAACACTAATAGTTTGGTCAAGCACCTGATTTTTGTCACAAAAGTTTAATTACGCTGGGTATAGTTTCAGGTGCTTCAGCTTTACTGAGGTCACTTCGCTGAGTTTCAGAGGTTTCACAAAGCATATTCAGAAGCTGAGCCTGAGAGGTTACTGGGTCTGCCTCTCTTCACTCTCTCATTTTTTCTGTTAGTTACCCATCTCTGCATGTCATGATGGTACATCATCCATCCAGTACCTCCACTTCCACGTGTCATGAAACTTATGGCATAGTTAACCCCAGCATATCCCTTTCAGCAGACCATTAACTGAGGTCAACTCTGAGCAAAATCAATCTTTTGTCACTTCTGCCCTGCCTTGCTTCAAGTATGTACATGTACATTGATTCACCCTGTGAATTGCTAAAGCTTCTCCATCTCTTCTATAAGGCAAAATTAATGGACAACAAAACTCAGAAGTTTCAAAAATCATGTGAAGCACACTGATGTGAAAATTACGGAGAAAACTTGAAATCAAGAATGCATTTTAACGTGCCTATTTCACAGCTAGAACTTTGCTTTGGATTCCTCTGTCAAGGTTAGCTCTTTTATGGAGGTTTATTCTAGTGGTTTCCACACAAATATCTGACAGGCAATCCATGAGTCCCAGGCAAAGGGATTGTCTGCACAGGGCAGCTCACAGCCACCACAGAATAAATTGCCATGGGAAAATACTCTGTTGAAACAAAAAAAAAAATAAATGACAATCCTGTTTGGAAAATGAAATAATTACTAATGTTATAAATAACCCTACAGGGTGGAGTCCCTGCAGACAAACACTCTCACAACTGTGCTTGCCAGGGCAGTAGAGTTGGCCCTGCACAGGCAAGGCCCTTCTGGAGTCACCTCTGAGCAACCAGCAAGCGCCAACCAACAGAAACTATGGGAGTAGGAGACTTCTAGTAGGAAACTTCTGCCAACCCCAGCATCATTCCCAAGGTAATTAAGTTATATAGGATAAAAAGGAAGAGAGCAACTGGTGATAAGTCCCAATACAATTGTCCTTTCCAATGAAAAACACAGGGAGCAGGAGCCCCTTATATAATCCACAGGATAGCTACTAAGCTTATGCCACAGCAACGCTGATTTTTTCTCCCATCCTGTACTTTCACCATCCAAACAAGCTTCTTTGTTTAAAAACTTCAAAAACATGTTACTTCAAGTATTTTTATTGGTAGGCAAGCTTCTATTTCACTCTGGTCAAATTCCAAACTGGATAATTACAGCCTGTCTACTGAAAACTCCCACCATAATTTCATTTGGCTCTACTGTTCTAAACTACTGTGCAGAATAGCTGCACGCTAAACAGCTTCCCTGTAGAAATGGGCAAAATGATGCCAGCAAAAAGGCTCCCCTGATCTGTTTTAAAGTTTGGAAAGCACTTCAGATTTCACCTAGCTGGAAAAGGGACTCACCAACAAAAGATGTGATGTATATTGAAGCAAGTGTGTATACATACACAAACATATACTGAACTTACCCAATATAATGCATGGTCTACATGAAAGCAATGTTTTAGAGAAACAACACAATCAATTATTTCTATTTCAATAGAGGGGGAAAAAATCAGAAAAACACATGCTTTTCATTATTTTCCCATTGTTTTCACCACAAAGATTCATGGACTATGGTCTGTACAGAAAACCATTATTCCATCCCTACCCCTCCTTTGTACTGACTGTGAATTTCATACTCGTCACACACTTTCCCAAGAAATTGTCTGCACTAACCTTTGTTGATGGGTGTCACAATATTTCACAGCAAAAAGCCACAGCATGTGTTGTAAATAGCAATAAGACTAGGTCTTGCAGATATTTTTTCTTTTTGTACTAGACTGGGAATTCTATCAAATGAAACACCCTGAAGTTCACTGCTTCTGTGTGGTTTATCAAGCCAAACAAGTGAACTGGATATAAACATCCCCACTGCATTTATCAAGAAGTGAAATTGAGCAATAAAGCAAATTTTGGTGACGAGAAGGTATATCATTGATGGCATTTAGATAAAGCAATGAGCTGCAGTAAAAAGGCCTCTCAGTTATTCAACACTGTTCATCCTCCGGAACCCAAACAAGAAATCTTGCAGTCAGATTTTACTCTTGGTTACCTGCTCACTTGACAGTACCTGTGCACTCTGTCCACACAATGCAGTCATTCTCTTCGAGCTGATGAACTCTGGGTATATCTATGTCAAACAGCAAAGTATTTTGATTGCAACACAGGCCTTTGAACTAAAACTCCAGAGGAATGTTGGCATGGAGCTAACAATACCGAGCAATTAGCTTAAGTGCTCTCCCACTGAAATGTAATCACCCTCCATGGGAAACCAGCTCCTACTGGGAATAGCAAGGAGAAGATGATTTGGAGTAAGAAGGCACCTGGCAGGGGGTCTATGAACACCTTCTTGGGGAGGACTGGGTGGTCAGGTGCCACGTCTGACCTGTGGTGACACACAGGTGGGCTGTCCCAGGCTCCCCCGCAGTGGCTAACCACATCCAGGGCATCTCTTGACTTGTTGGTAGCAGTGTGTAATCTCTCAGGTTTTCCCCTTTGAGTGAAAATAGGAAGCCTAGAAATACTGTGCAAAATTTTTTAGCTTGTGCGTTTTGCAAATACCATGAGCCTGTGGTGTGCAGGCATTTCTCAAGGCAGACAGGGCTCTCAGAAACACTGACACCACAGAAGGGAGAGGGACACCACAGAAGGGAGAGGCTCAAAGCACCTTGAGCTCCTGTGTCTGGATAGCAATCATCTGGTGAGTATTCAGCCAGAGGATCCTTCACTGTGTTTTGTTGTGCTGCTTCCTTTCTCATACTGTTAACCCAGCTGAAGTTACACAGAACACCAGCAAGGAGAGAATATCATTATTACATCCTGATAGATGTTGTAACGTGCTGATACCTTCCTACGCAGTCAGATAAAGGTCTTTGGTGAGGAAAAGTTGTTGTAAGGCTTTTAGTGACACAAGCTGACAGGTAAAAAGTAGGATTTCTTGTTCCATGTACAAGGATCTTTCTCTTTGCTGCACCAAAGATAAGGGTTGAGCTATGCAAAAGACAAATAAATAGCAAAAAAATTCCAAAGAACATCTGCAATAAAAACCTCTTACTATTGACCTGACATAGTTTCCCTGGTGATATATATGAAAGCATGCTATTAGATGCAAGGAAGGGCAGGGTGAAAGAATGAAAGAAGGTACTCCTCCAGCTGCCTTTGCTTTAAGGAAAATGACACAGCAGGCCCATAGCAGGCCTGCACAAAGGCAGAAGGAGCAGATACCAACTGGTCTCCAGAGATGAGGAATGGAGGACAATAAACTGGACCTAAGGAAGCAATGCACAGATCTTGACCTTAGGCAAGAGTCAAATGCCTACAAATGTCTTCCCAGTTAACTTTGAAGACACCACATTGGAGCCTATGCACTGCATACCATGGCTTCTCCAGTCTCCTTCGTAAAGAGGCACGACCAGGTGATTTGGATGTACATAGGACCAGCCTACTCCTGGCCCTTACCACCTCTAGTCCATTCCCATTCACTGGACAATGATTAACAGTGGTTGAACATTCATAAGAGATACCTCTGTAGTTTCTTAACAGCAGCAATGCTACAGCCTCCCCATAACCTCCTCCAGTGTTCACTATCCTTATAAGACAGCAAATAGCAAAAGCAGTCCTTTCTAAGTAACTTCCTGAAGTAATTGAAATGCATTAGTGCTTGCCCTGTCCTCAGCAAAAATGGAAAACAACTGATCAGTATTTTGTTTTTTAAATGATCTACTGCTGTCGATATAACAGTAGACTCTTACCATAGCCTCACAATTTACTTCCTTCAGTACCAGTTCTCTCAGAGCTGCAGCCTGGACCATGTTTTCTAAACCTCTTACCATTCTTGTAGTTCCTCTCTGAACTTTCCTCATTTAACTTCATTTAAAATGTAGAATCCAAGCTGCACATGCTCCCTCACATAAAGCCTCCTGATGTCTATGAATAAAATGGAAGTGTTAATAGCTGCTTGTGATTACTTTTTAATTTTGCTGCCTCTTTCTATCATGTCAGCTAAC
Organism: Aythya fuligula; assembly: GCF_009819795.1. NCBI lineage: Eukaryota > Metazoa > Chordata > Aves > Anseriformes > Anatidae > Aythya > Aythya fuligula. The sequence continues at coordinate 21,843,779 of NC_045559.1, read as the reverse complement.
TTTTGCTACCTAAGGATAACACTTTGTCCTCTTCACTGAATTTCCTTCTACTCATTTGGAATCATTTCTCCCACTTATCAAAGCCACCATGAGTTTAATCTTGTCTTCTACCAGGTAAATAATGCTTCCCACAAGTTTTCATCCATACAAATTTCCTCTCTACCTCACCATTCACTGCTGATGAGAGTAGCAGAATACTAGAACCACTCTTGCCTTCCAGTTTAAGAAACCATTGACAACTTCTCTAAGTGTGGCTTTTAAACTTGCTGTGTAAGTCCATCTTAGTCCTATTTCCCTGGATTGACAGTCACATGACTCTATCAAAACTTATTCTAAACTCAGGATATAATATACTATTTCTAATGCTTCCCCTTGTCTTCATAGCTAGTTAGCCTGTCAAGAAACGAAGTCTGATGGATTTGACATTATTTGAGTGTTGATTAATGCATGTTGGCTGTTTCTTTCAAATCTAGGGGTCCCAAATTATTGTTTAGTAAGTTGCTTCAATATCTTTCTTTTAATTTTATAAATGTGGTTTTAAATCCATTCTTTCCCTATTCACTGTCCCTAGCTGTTCTTTTTTTTTTTTTTTTTTTTTTTTCATAGTAAATAATTTGTGGCTTCATCTAGGCTTTTTCTCAACAGTGGAGACAAAGAAAAGCACTGTTCATTTCAGTCTTCCTCCTATTTTGTCCATTAGTTGCTTACTTCCCCATAAATAATGGAACTACATCTTCTTTAATCATTCTCTTACCTCTAACATAAGGCTATTGATTAATAAAGCTGTGGCTGCATAACAACCTTTTCATGACAATGAATGTTCTGTATTTCTCGGCATTCTATAAAACTTTAAATTGCTCTAAGCAGAATGTTTCAACCATTGTGTATTCACCTTGTAGTTCAGATGAAATTACCATATTTCTCGAGTTTGCTTATGAGAATGTCATGTGTGGCTGTATGAAAAGCTATAATAAAATCAAGATAGTGTAGAGCTTTGGCTGCTCCCTCTTTAAAGGATTTTTTTCCATCCTCATCTACAATGAAAAATTACAGTGATCTATTGCAGGTGTACACCTAAAATTAAGTGTCTAAAAAGGAGACAGTGCTTTTAAAGGGATCCCAGCCAGGCCTACAAAACCCAAATGACAGTGCTCTCCCCAAGATTTCCACCTCCTACCCAAAGTCCATTAAAATTGCACATAGCTTTTGCATTCCTCAATTTTTATTATATATATATATATATGCATTTTTTTTTTCAGTTGGGTGTTATCAGTGGTAAACAACTCCAATCAAATTTAAGAAAGACTGTTAAGGAGAGACATGGTAAGGCCAGGCTGAGTATGCTGCAACCTTCTCTCCTGTGACGCCACCAACAAAGCTCCCTCCTGACCTCCGCATCCCTGCCATGCGGAACCGAGATGGCAGAACTGGACCTGACATCAGCACACGTCCTTTCTGGCTCTTGTGTTGCCTCTGCTTACATGGGTCTGAGGCATTCATATATGTATTTACACTGTTATTTGGCACCTCCTCTGTACTATTTTTCCACTGATACATAATTACGGAGCAGTCATAGAACAGAGGCACAAGTGAAAGTGCAGCATGTCCATGGCCACTCTGGGTGGGAAGAGTGGGAAGGCACTGCAAGCTCACTTTGTAATGCAGCCAACATTTCCCCAAATGGCCCTGTTTCAATACTTTTTCATTTCCTTTGTTCAAGTCCCTCAGTTTAGCTGAAAAGGTTACTGACATTGAGACCAGCTCCCTCACTCTTCAGGTCAGTGTTTGCATCTTTCCTCCACAGCCAAAATACCAAGTTCTGTTGTATAAAATGGTCCTTAAAAATAAATACATTAAAAACTTCCTACTCCTGATTTTTTTTTTTTCCCATTCCTAGTGATTTCTCTGCTCTTACTCTTTTGGCTTTATTATTCTGTTTCACTATTTTCCCATTCTATTTGGGTTCCTGCAATTGAATAATTATCCTGTCTTCATCCTCCAGGTTCTCTTCTTTAAAATCCCTCTGAATCTTAACTCTCTAAGCAGCAATTTCTCCCCTGTCTCCTATGCTGTTGTCCTCTGCTTTACCTTGTGTTTATCTGCTTTGACTTTTTTTTTTTTTTTTTCTTTTTATATTTAAAGCTCTTCAAGCAAGGACAATATCTGCATGTGTAAAATGCATCATAATTCTATAATGCCATATAAGAAAGAGGAAAATAAATGGAAGGTTGTTTTTACAATCAAACAAACACACATTAACTATGCTGCTATAAAAGAGTAACAAACAAATAGACATTATGGCAAGACCCTGTGCCAGCACCAAACTAGTTCAGGTCTTCCTTCCCCCGGTTAAAGAGGCAGCGAACAGCCTTAGGAGCTGCTTTTTTGAGAGGCAGCAGGAAGGCAATGCCCTTGGGAGCAGGGATCTACACTCACTGACATATGACTTGGCTGAAAACCAAGCATAGAAACATGCTGGTTTGAATTATGTTTTTTTTTATTATTATTATTATTATTATTATTATTTAGCTTTATTTTTATCAACGCTCATCTGTGGAGGAGCAGGGGAACGGTTGCTGGCTGCTCCCTTTTCTTTGCCCAGCCATTCCACAGGAGCTCCTGGTAGCTCGTCTTCCAGGTGGAGAACTCGCAGTACGTCTGCTCCCAACTCTTTACTGTGAAAAGCTACTTTATATATGAAGAGTGTATTAACCACAAGTACATGTTTGGGATCACAGAATCACAGAATTTCCTAGGTTGGAAGAGACCTCAAGGTCATCGAGTCCAACCTCCAACCTAACGCTAACAGCCCTCCACTAAACCATATCCCTAAGCTCTACATCTAAACGTCTTTTGAAGACTTCCAGGGATGGTGACTCCACCACTTCCCTGGGCAGCCTGTTCCAGTGCCTAACAACCCTTTCAGTGAAGAAGTTCTTCCTAACATCTAACCTAAAACTCCCCTGGCTCAACTTAAACCCATTCCCCCTCGTCCTGTCACCAGGCACGTGGGAGAACAGGCCAACCCCCACCTCGCTACAGCCTCCCTTGAGGTACCTAAAAAGAGCGATAAGGTCACCCCTGAGCCTCCTCTTCTCCAGGCTGAACAAGCCCAGCTCCCTCAGCCGCTCCTCGTAGGACTTGTTCTCCAGGCCCCTCACCAGCTTCGTCGCCCTTCTCTGGACTCGCTCAAGCACCTCGATGTCCTTCTTGTAGCGAGGGGCCCAAAACTGAACACAGTACTCGAGGTGCGGCCTCACCAGAGCTGAGTACAGGGGGACGATCACCTCCCTAGCCCTGCTGGTCACGCTGTTCCTAATACAAGCCAGGATGCCGTTGGCCTTCTTGGCCACCTGAGCACACTGCTGGCTCATATTCAGCCGACTATCAACCATCACTCCCAGGTCCTTCTCTGCCTGGCAGCTTTCCAACCATTCCTCTCCCAGTCTGTAGCTCTGCTTGGGGTTATTGCGCCCCAGGTGCAGGACCCGGCACTTGGCCTTGTTGAACTTCATGCAGTTGACCTCAGCCCATCGGTGCAGCCTATCCAGATCCTCCTGCAGAGCTTTCCTACCCTCAAGCAGATCGACACACGCACCTAACTTGGTGTCATCTGCGAACTTACTGAGGGTGCACTCGATGCCCTCGTCCAGATCATCGATGAAGATATTAAAGAGGACCGGCCCCAGCACCGAGCCCTGGGGGACGCCACTAGTGACTGGCCTCCAACTGGACTTGGCTCCATTCACCACGACTCTTTGGGCCCGGCTATCCAGCCAGTTTCTAACCCAACGAAGCATGCGCCAGTCCAAGCCAAGAGCAGCCAGTTTCTTGAGGAGAATGCTGTGGGAAACAGTGTCAAAAGCCTTGCTGAAGTCAAGGTAGACCACATCCACAGCCTTTCCCTCATCCACCCAGCGCGTCACTCTGTCATAGAAGGAGATCAGGTTCGTCAGGCATGACCTGCCTTTCATAAAGCCATGCTGACTGGGCCTGATCGCCTGCTTCCCCTTCAAGTGCTGCATGATGACTCTCAGGAGGATCTGCTCCATGAGCTTTCCTGGCACTGAGGTCAAACTGACAGGCCTGTAGTTTCCCGGGTCTGCCCTCCGGCCCTTCTTGTAGATGGGCGTCACATTTGCTAGCCGCCAGTCGATTGGGACCTCCCCCGATAGCCAGGACTGTTGATAAATGATGGACAGTGGCTTGGCCAGCTCCTCTGCCAGTTCCCTCAGTACCCTTGGGTGGATCCCATCCGGCCCCATCGACTTGTGCACATCTAAGTGCCGTAGCAGGTCACCAACCAGTTCTTCATGGATAATGAGGGCCACATCCTGTTCCCCATCCCCTTCCACCAGCTCAGGGTACTGGGTATCCAGAGAACATCCGGTATTGCCGCTAAAGACTGAGGCAAAGAAGGCATTGAGCACCTCCGCCTTTTCCTCATCTCTTGTAACTAAGTTTCCCCCCGCATCCAGTAAAGGATGGAGATTCTCCTTAGTCCTCCTTTTTGTGTTGATGTATTTATAGAAACATTTTTTGTTATCTTTAACGGCAGTAGCCAGATTGAGCTCCAGATGAGCTTTGGCCTTCCTAATTTTGTCCCTGCACAGCCTCGCTACTTCTTTAAAGTCCTCCTTAGTGGCCTGCCCACTTTTCCAAAGCTTATAAACCCTCTTTTTCCTCTTAAGATCAAGCCACAATTCTCTGTTGAGCCAGGCCGGTCTTCTTCCCCGCCAGCTCGTCTTTGGGCACGTGGGTACAGACCGTTCCTGCGCCATGAAGACTTCCCTCTTGAAGATCGCCCAGCCTTCCTGGACCCCTCTGCCCTTCAGAACCGCCTCCCAAGGGACTCCACCAACCAGTGTCCTGAGTAGCTCAAAGTCAGCCCTCCGAAAGTCCAATACAGCGGTTTTACTGGTCCCCTTCCTGGCCTCGCCAAGAATAGTGAACTCCACCATTGCGTGGTCACTCTGCCCGAGACAGCTCCCGACGATCACGTCCTCCACCAGTCCTTCTCTGTTTGTGAAGAGAAGGTCTAGCGGGGCACCTCCCCTGGTAGGCTCACTAACCAGCTGTGTCAGGAAGCTATCTTCCACGCTCTCCAGAAACCTCCTAGACTGCTTTCTCAGGGCTGTGTTGTGCTTCCAGGATATGTCAGGGAAGTTGAAGTCCCCCACGAGTACAAGAGCTGATGATTTTGCAACCTCTGTCAGCTGCCTGTAGAATTCCTCATCCGTCTCCTCATCCTGGTTCGGCGGTCTATAGCAGACCCCGACCAGGACACTAGCCTTGTTGTCCCTGCCGATCCTAACCCAAAGGGACTCGACCTTGTCATTCCCAAAATGGGAATGACAAGGGATGGGTAGATTGATTCTGAAGCTGGTTATCTTTTGAGAACCACCTTTATTAAGATTGATCCATCAGACATTTTTTCCAATATGCTGCTTTAAGCATCAAAACCAAACATGGCTGTCTTCTTATCAATAAAATTATGTCAGTAGACTGAAGAAGACTTGAATTTCTGGGAAGTGAAAACTTTCTGGCTGACTAGCCACGTGCAAATTTTAAATGCTAGTATCTCAAGTTCCTGCATAAACAAATCACATTTATTTTCCCTGTGGATTATCTCACATTCCTGCATAAACAAATCCCAATTATTTGGCCTGCAGACTAATCTATTACACTTTTTTAACAATACTTTAACACTTTTTACTTCGATCTAGATGATCTTTAATTTAATTTCTATGAGATAGTCCTTGAAACTGGTTGTCTGAAGTGGCAGAATTATCACATACTTTAAATGTCATCTCTGCTGAAATAGTGCAATTAGATTGCAAGTGATGTGGCTTTCTAAAAACCAAGCCTAAAAAGCTAAAAAGAGTTTTTGTCCAAGAAATTCATCTCACTCCTTCCATGCTAATGAAGAACTCTGAGCCAGGATACATGGTTTATTGTATAATGCACAGAACTGTAAACATTAAAAACAAAAAAACAAACAAACAAACAAACAAAAACAACAACAACAACAACAACAAAAACTTTAAATGAACATAGAAAATACAGCCTGAATTGCAGAAAGTTTTGTTCAAGTTTGCACTGTATGGGTTGATCCTCTGTTAAGCAAACAAAAATGTCTCCAGGCAGAGTATTCAAGTTCAAGTCCTTGATATTTCTTAACAACAGTCAGATGAAGCAAAACATTAAGGGCAGATCTGGAGATCTTCCTGTGAAATCCACAGGAATTTCAAAGTCTGTTTGCCTGGAGGAATAGTAAGTGAAAAAGCAATTGCAAGTCACACTACAAATCAACTGAAGCCTTGATCATGTGGTGTGTAACTGCCTGATTGGGACCCTTGTTCACTCACAAGCCCAGTTTCAGGGATCCAAAGTGCTAGGTCAAAAGTACTGAAGCCACAGAATGCAAATGTCTGGATCAGAGTGAGGTTATTCAGCAAGCTTAAATCAACTTGGAAAAAAACAGTGGCTTTGTACCAATAGATATTGTGAGTCAATTCTCATCTGTGTGTGCTACAGTATTTGTCTTTTCTATTGCTACCCATAGCCATTTTCTCGAGTTTTTCTGCCTCTTCCATCCAGCAAAATGTCGTTTTCCCCATCTGAACCTTTTTTCTTTTAAATTCAAATTCAGATAATGCCTCCTCTGTCTCTTTGGATATTTGTTAGAACTAGAACATTTCTCTTAAACAGCATGTGCCATATAATACCTTTGGATTTGGATTTTGCTAGAAAGTCCAGGATCTGATGGGACAACAGAGCACAATTAATCATAACTATTGGCTTTTGCTCTGCTATTAGACATGAGCTTGCTATTTGCATACTGGTTCTGCCCAACACAGTCCACTTTGGAGTCTGGTGGAGGTATTGGATCACAGAATCACAGAATCACAGAATCATTAAGAAAAAGACCTCCAAGATCATCTGGTCCAACCATCCCCCTACCACCAATATCACCCACTAAACCATGTCCCTAAGCACCATGTCCAACCTTTCCTTAAACACCCCCTGGGATGATGTCTCCACCACTTGTCTGGGCAACCCGTTCCTATGCCTGACCACGCTCCTGGATCTCCCAGGCCTCTAGGGAAGAAGCCACTGTTGAAATGTACAGTGGTAGAAGTTCACAAGCCCACATGGGTGAGCACATATGTAGAACAGAGCAAGGCAATGACCAAAAGCAAGTGAACCAAGAACATTTCCACCCTGCCTTGCTGTGACAACTTGGACTGAATCCTAGTGGGACAAAGACTAATTATAATTTGTATAATTTTCCATAGTACTGAGGGTGTTGCTTGCAGAGCGTCTTGGCTTCCCTCCCACACAGCAGCAGTTTTTCTCCACCAGGAATGAAGGGGCATCCAGGAGCAATTACTGTTGCACTATGGGAGAGCAAGCACCTGCAGTGAAGAGGTGGCATTTTGGTTCAACATCTTTCCACTTCAGAGGCACGTCTAAGATGATTCCACAAGCAAGAGACAAAGCAGTCTGGCAACAGTCCTGCAAAGAAGTTCACACTATGTGTCCTTCACACTTTTTTTTTTTTTTTTTTTTTTTTTTTTCTGGTGGCTCCTAAGTGTGTTGCCTAAAGGGCTGTATCATATTAACAGCCATGCTCCCCCCAGCCCCAGCCTGGCAGCCAGCACCACTATCCTTCTCCTACCACAGTGGCTCTGAGAGAGATGCAGTGCATCTCCTGCTCCCCAGTCCCATCCAAGCTGTCCCTCCATCCATATGACACTGCAAGAGTGGAGAAGAGGGAAAGTAGATATATATATACTTAGTGTTCTTACTGTATGTTCTTAACTGCCAAGACCTTTAGTTGTGTCTGAGCTATGAAGTGAGTCTGAATGCTGATAGTTCATGAGTTTTTCCTGTTTAGGCACAGCAGTTGGGCCCTTAATCCCTACGTGGGCTACAGTGCATTTCAGGAACAGAAATGCCATGGTCCTGTTGTCATGCCATTTAGAGTCAATAGCTGCAAATCCAACTGTTTGATTTTTTTTTTCTCTCCTGACCCGCAAAGGGATGATACTCTGGGCATGTGTCATTTTCTGGGTTACAATTCATTTCTAAACCAGCAGTGGATATTTCCGTTGAACCACGGCCATAAAAGAAACAAACAAAAATATTGAAAAAAGAAAGGTCTTTTGACTTACACATGTTTTTAGTTTGTAAAGTAATGTGTCAGTATTAGCAACATGATACATTTGGAATAGTTAGCTACAGCTGGAAAGCTGGAAGGAAATGTAAAGCATTGCAGTTACCACAATCACGTTAACTGGGCTCCCTGTGGTGTGTTTTGCCAACCTACACGTGTTGATCCCATCACGAATGTGCACAACAAAGAGATACCTCACTTCACTGTGAGTTATTTCAAACAGTCTGGATGCCCAGCTTGGCCCCTGCCAGACAAACAACCCCTATAGCAGTCCCACTGCTTTCTGATTTGGGCATATGCAGACCAGAATGCTGCACATCATCCACTGCTTAAAGAATTCAGTCACTAACTGTGACCCGAGACAGCACAGGAACTTGTGGCACAGTTTGGACCTACATTATAGCCTGCTGAGCTTTCTGCATTCCTGTTTGGTACAAGCTGGACTAAAGTGTGTGCCATCAAAGACTTCTTTTTTTTTTTTTTTCATTTCCTCAGTTCTGAGCATTTTGATTCACAATATTTATACTGTGCGGCTTTGATAGTTTAATAAAAGCATAAATTAATCACTGCCTTTTTCTATTTATCAGGCTATTATCACAAATAAAGTTCTAGCTGAACAAATAATCAAACTGTCACACATGAAACTAAACATAACAGAAGCAGAAGGAAGTACTTTGGTATTTGTGCTCAAGCTCCATTTTTACTGGAGCTAGTGATGTTTATAATGAGTAGATTTTCTTTAGAAAGCACTGAAAAACATCCAAAGGATTGCTCAGAGTGTTTCAAATGGTCTAAAATTACAAAGACTCTGCAGAAGCAAGCAGCACTAGAAGCTCACTCTTCAAAAAGGAATCTAAAGGTTCCCAATAAATCTATTAGAAATGAGACCTTCTTGTTGACCTGGAGTTTCACAGATTTTTCCTCTTGCTACCATTGTTCAATGCTTTCTTTTGGGGAAAAAAAATAATGAAAGAAAAAAAAAAATGATGGTGGGAGGGGGAGAGAGAAGGAAAAAAAAAATTAATGAAAAGATTGCTGGTATTTCTTGGAACTGGTACTTGTGCAACCACATTGAAGTGCCTTTGTCCCGTGAATGACAAGATCACTTTGAAAAGATCTGTTATTCGATAAATGACAATACTCAGATGACTAACAGCAGTGCTATATTGTTTTATGTCAGAAGAGCTCTCTGCAATCTGAATTCTCTTTCTAGGATTGATTTTATCTTCTAACAATGTATTATTGTGTGAGAGCATGAAGGAATATAGAACCATAGAACCATAGAATATCCCGAGTTGGAAGGGACTCACAAGGACCATGGAGTCCAGCTCCTGGCTCCACACAGGACCACCCAAAAATCAGACCGTGCATCTGCAAGTGTTGTCCAAATTCTTCTTGAGCTCCAGCAGCTTGGTGCCATGCCAACTTCCCAGGGGAGCCAGTCCCAGTGTCTGACCACCCTCTGGGTGCAGAACCTTTCCCTAACACCCAGCCTGACACTCCCCTGTCCCAGCTCTATGCCGTTCCCTCTGGTCCTGTCGCTGTCCCCAGAGAGTAGAGCTCAGCACCTGCCCCTCCCTAACTTTATCTATCATTTCTGTAGCTGATCACAAATTATCTGGAGTCTGGTTGCCTTAGAGGACTAGCTGTAGATTTCTGTTGCTGCTGCCAGTGGCTCAAATTCAACCCACGAGGTAGGGACTGGTCCAAATGCCATTGAGGAGCCACCCTCTCCTAACCAGGAGAAGGCATCATGTTTTAGATTCCAATCAAACACAGCTGCAATCCAGCTTCCCCTTTATCCAGAGACCAGATGCACACTCAGTGAAGATGGTCACATAAAATATTTGCTTCGGACCATTTCTGCCAGTGATTGAAAGCAATGACTATCATCCAAGAGTAATCAGGTTTGTCTATGAAGTGAACTTGTTTTGTTCAAGCTCACAATGTGAGATAGCAAGGTGATAAAAAAGGACACTGAAATATCCTCTCAGCCCTGCAGGTAATCCTTACCAGATGAAACAAAGACTGAAAGAACAAGGTGGTACAAAGTAGTTCGAAATGTTGTTACACCTCTTCAAACGCTAGGTTAAAAATCTTCCTTCCCAAGGCTTCAAGTGCATCTTCTTCTCATCACTTTAAATCTGTTTTGTAAGATAGTGACTGGGTGATAATGAATGCTATCCATTTACTGCCTTTGCTGAATACGTTGGTTAATTGTGCGCAACACTTTGAAGATAAAGCACCATGTTGTTAATAAACACAGTCTAATGACTCTCTCATGGTTCTTTAGCACTCCTCCTACTTTGTCCAAGGTGTAAATACCTCACTGAAGCTAAGCTGGCCAGGCTGGCCGGCTGTGCAGGCCACATGCTGATTTCAGATGAAGGCTTTCACATCAGTTGTTCCGTGGCTGTTCCCCTCCATTGCCAACACATCACCCTGTCTCCTGCTGTTGTTTCCTTGCTTGCTTGTTCAGGGCCAGGATAAGGGAATTTCAATGATTTCTGGTGAAAAGGGCCCTTCCTTTACAGCAGGCTGTCATTTCCCTCTGCCTGATACACAAAGAAGCCAGCCAACGGGAGCACAACTGCTTTCATTGGCTGCTAACAGCCTTTGAGTGGAACAAAATGACGAAAAGAGAAGAAACACTAATTTCCTCTTCACTCTCCTCCCCCTGCCTTAGAGTAACATTAGGGGGGCAATTTTCTCAGAGGAAAGAAAGAGCCTTCCTTTCCCTGGCCACAGGACTGTGACAGAAGAGGCTGCTAAAATCTGCTTCTAGCACAGATTGATATGTTTTTCACACATAAAAAGGCCTCTCATTTGGTTTTCTGGTTTGGACTGCTACATTTTGGGAAGACAATGAATATTGCTCTCACATGCAATTGTCAACATGCACCATTATAAAAGTATTCATAACCCAGCAAAGCATAATGTGAAACCAAAGAAACAAGGTAAGAACTTGGCTGCTAACATGGACCATCAGTGTGAATTAAGCAAACCTTCTGCACCCTACCCATGTCAACCTCACCTGAGCTAAGAGCTGCTCCATGAGTTGAGAGAAGCACTGAGCTCTTGGGAACTGACCCTGCCAACACTTACACGTGTGCTTTGTCTTAAACTGATGAAAATACTCCTATTTGGGGATATATGTACCAATATGCACAGTTACACCACGGTGTAAATGCTGGTGAGATCAAGACCCAAACCCACTCCTGTACCAACCACCAAAGACAACAAAGCACACAGAACTTCTCAGTATGTTACATAGCCCAAACGTGTCAGAGAATCAAGATTTTGGTTTCAAGCTGGTACTGTTATGAATAGTGCCCAACACAGCTAAAATATGAAAGACAATCTCTCCTTCATCGGTGTAATTTGCACAACAGTCACTTTCCTGCTTGTAGGGATAATTCACATGGAAAGAAGGATAATAAAATCATCAAAATTAGTCAGTTCTGTAGCTGATCCTATAGCTCTTTCTCAGTGGAATACCATGACAGCAACCATTTAAACCCTTTCCTGTGCCTGAACGTACCTAAATCTCTCTCCTGTTTCAGTCAGTTGATGCCATTAATAGCCTCACCAAGATATTTTTTTTCCTTTATGAGGACATCGATTTGGGCTTCTTCTACCTGTTTTTACAAAATTTCCAGCACTTTAATATCTATGAAATCTGACTAGGTCATGGTTCCATATTTACTATGGGGGAACAGATAAGTCCATCATTGCAAAAGCTTTATTCCCTTAGAAAAAACAAGACAAATAAAAATATATGTTTGTCAAACCGCAAAAGCTGCTAAAGGATTCAGGAGCAGATGCAGCACATGATGTTTCTTTACCTTCTGTCCTTCCTTACTGAAGTAGACTTAAACATGCTCTACAGCAATACTTATCATAAATGCCTGTAATACACTGCTGTGATCCACAGTAGTAACCATTTTGAATTGATGCTATTAACACAGTCTTATATGCTGAAATTCCACCTAGCTATTCCATTCTGAGGTCAAAAATGCTTTTCCCCTCTCCATCTGCTACAGTTTTGGAGATTTATTGAATAAAAAAGACAAAAGTTCTAAACACTGAGCAAATCTGTTTTAAGAAGTATATATAACACAAACCTAATGTGTTGGGTGACTAACGACATACATGTGTGCACTGCGCTTGCCAGAAAATATCAACATTTCCAAATAGATACCACATTTAAAATTAAAATAATGAATTTGCTAGATGTTTGGTTGTTTTCCTTTATTTTATTCAAATGGTGATTTCTGTTCTGGTAGAAGTGCAAAACAAAATTTCCTGAATTTCAGAAGTAAAACATAAAAGAGAGATTCTAATGTCTGATAGAGCTTCATTCAGCCCTGAGCCATACAATATTGCTTAGATAATATCAGGCTTATCATTGTTGTAGGAAGCCTAACAGCATTCCAACAAGGAAAGCTGAAATAAGGTTTAACATTTTGCTTCTTACAAGTCCTCTGTTCGTCAGCCGAAATTCTCTGTCCATTTCTCATGCCCAGTGGTTTCTGGTCTCCACTGCCCCTCCTGCTCCCTCCATCCTCTGTAAGCCCTGGAGGCAGGAGGGTGGCAGCAGGTACTTTTTTCACACTCTGAAAACACTGCATGCTGTAGCTGGCAAGCAGAAAGCTTGATACGTGAATGCTGCTGCTGCCTTATTGACTCCTGCTCTGGGACTGGCCTTTCTTACAGAAAAAAAAAAAAACAAATAATAAAAAAAAAAAAAAAAAAGATATATATATATATGTGATCAAAGAAGGAAAAGAGCTTCCCTGTGTTTTCTTTGAGGAAAGTCAGAATTAAAACAGCATTGTCTTTTGTAGCGTTCTCATTCCTAAGCTTCCCACATGCTGCAACTTCAAAAGAATGTAGGAACTAAAGCTCAGGTACTGCTAATGAAATACAGCTTTCAGAAGAGACGACACAAATGAAACACCTGGTGAGCAGGAAGAGATGCTGAGTCTGATCTGGTGGTTGATCTAATGGTCTGCTGCCTCCATGTCCAGTTCCCTTGCCCCATTTTAACCCTTGGGCAGCTGCTGGCACCACCCTGACCTCATGGTGAACCAGCTCCGGGAGCAATAGTGGTAGACATTTGGGAAGGAGAAAAAAAAGGCATTCCTTTTTTTTTTTTTTTTTTTTTTTTCCATATTCTGATGGTTCATTCCCAGAACAGGCTTACCAGGGCATCGGATGTGTGCCAGAGCTGGACCAAGAAGTGCTGGAGGATTACATAGCCAGCAGCAGAGGTATGGATGTGTCAGCACCATTGATCATGGAAAAAGACACATACATCATCTTGGCCATAATGTGAACCTCCACTTGAAGGTATTATCAAGGACATCCTGGAAGGGGAAGGAGAGTGTAACATAGGGGAAAGCTGTTCATGAATCATCCTTTGCTACTTTCAGCCTTCATGTCGTCACTTCCATATAGCACCATGCTGAATGTACTGTTTCGGAGAGGCACCAAAGGTAGTGCAGTGCAGATAGAAAGAAGATTTTGGAGGTGGGATTTGCTGGCTACAAACCACAGTTGCTGCCTTAGCCCATGTCTGGATGAACACAACTTCAGGCTGAACCCTTCTGCCCAGGCTACAGGCTGCGGGACATGAGATGGCTGCTCCAGGACTCACATCACAAGGTTGGAGTTGCACTGGCAGGGTATTTTAGTTTGAGTACTGAGCATCTGAGCAGAGCTTGGCTTAATTCCATCATGTGAAAGGAGTGCATCTTTGTCTGGATCAACCTCTACACATGTGCTTGGTTATTTTCTCCAATGACAGTGAAGTTTATCCTCCTGGACACTTATTTCATTAGTTATTTTATGTTATTTTTTATTACTTAATTTTATTAGTTAATTTTACAGATTTCTTCTCCTCACTCAGAAAAAAAAAAAAAAAAAAAAAAAAAAAAAAAAAAAAGACTGAATGCAAAACAAAACAATTCCAGCTAGACTAAACAACATCTTCAGGGTGCTATAACATTGACATTGGTCATTTAATCATACCAGACTTTACCTTTGCTGGAAGCATTGCAATACTTAAAGAAGCAAAAACATCTACTGCAAGGCTCTGCCTTTCTCTTACCAGCATGGCTCAATCTCCTCCATTTCAGAACACAATTTCCCCATAGCCCTTTTAGCTCAGCCTTCCAAGTTTCATAAAACAGCAGTACAACTTGCAGAGCACCTGAGGTGATCTTTCCATGCTATTCACTGCCAGTAAGGGCTCAGCTGAAGGATCATGGCCTGTGTTAAAAACTGCATTTCAAGGATCAAGCCCACTTATACAAGCCCAGAAAACAATCAGAGACCTAGAAAACATGGCCTACATGAGATATTTGAATGAATGGGGAGGAGGAACATAAAGAAATGAAGACTGAAAGGACATATAATCACAGTCTTCAAATATGTAAAGGTTTTTTGCAAAGAGGCAGGAACAACTTATACCAGCTTTCAGCATCCTGGTTAGATAGCATAAGAAGCAGTGTTTCATCTGCAGCAAGGAAGATTCAGTCAGGCTCTGCTTTCTTACCCCAGATTACAGCATCAGACCATCTTTTACGTAAAATTAACATCAAAGCAAACTTCAGGATGCCTTTAGCACATTCAGAACCCAGGTTCTGCCTAAAGAAGGATTTTTTTTGTTGGGCATTTTTAAAAGAAGCTTGAACGGAAATGTATTTATACCATAGAAGTTTTCTTGAAAGGAAAGAACCCTCAGCACTATCCAAAAAGCAATCAAATTCCTGATTTCCTGAAGCCACTGTGCAAAACAGATCCATAGCTGATTTGGTCTGGCTGAATTTCGTTCACCTCTCACAGATTTTATACCAGGCTTTGTGTTCTGCCTTGTCCCAGAGGGGTGCAGTTCCTACAAGAATTATTAGAGTGAAATACAGCCTCAGCCTGAACCATTAATCGCTTTGGGACTGAAGACCAAGGCTTTCTTATGCTGCAGCTAGGGAAGGAATATGAGCACAGACTTCATGCACACATATACACAAACCAGAGCCATCAGAAAAACGAGCATCTGTTTTGTACTCGCTGAAACCTACACAAATCCCCACAGTTCACTTCAGATAGCATGAATTCCAGTTATCTGACATGGCTGCAATAAACATGTGGGTTATTACGACCTGAGTCATTGTCCAGAAGAGAATAGCTTAATCTCTTAATAAACCAAAACATAAAGAAGGCATTTTTGAGACTGATGCGAAGAAGGCATTGAGATTTTGCAATAATGATGAGCGAGGGCTGTTTTCTGTAGACAAGAGACAGAGACTGCATTTTGGCCAGTTCTTTGTAGCATTTCCCTCTGAGGACAAACGCTGTTTTCTTCTGGACTGCGTCCAAGTCGAACCAAGTGCCTTCATCAAAAACGTTTCTTTAGGTATTTGGACACAATGGCAAAGGCAGTTAAAATGCAGTTATTGTCAATGGGAGATCGTAACAGTGATTAATGCTTTTTCAGCTGTTTGCCACTGTCCTTAAATCACAGACTTGGATGTGTGATGACCAGCGAGCTCACCTGCACAAGCAGGCCAATATTCATTCATGGCAGAGTGGGATGGCTCTGGTAGGCAAAATAATGGAGACGGGCAGAGCAATCAAAACACTATTAGTTCATCTTCATGCCAATACCTAACCCAAATCATTTGAGTTGGATGTCCCAGGCCTCGGTACAAACCTCATGACTTATGCATGCCAAAAGCTGCTTTCGAAAGCACTCATCTTTTTCACATTCCCCAAGAGCATCAAAATGTCCAATGTGTCTCACGGAAAGCAGCATATTTATTTTTCACATTGCTCATGAGGAAAAGCTACTTTAGTAAACCCACATGGGGTAGCGAGCAATGTTAAGTAACTGAAGTTTCTCGTTGATTACCCCATTCCATCTCCTCCATTTGGCAGCCACAGATAAGATGTGATTTTTCTACCGATTTCATTGACGTGAAAATAACCACTTTTAAAATCAGGCCTAATGAGCTAGAAATGTACAACAACAAAAAAATCACTCACAAATTGTAAATACAGACATTGAAATGCAGCTCTTTGACATGCCGAGCCACAACAATGACACATGATTTATTGATTAGTTGCCATCACATGATGGAAGCTCAGCTAGTCATTTAAAATACCCATATTATCTTGGAAATCTCCCTATGAATAAAAAGGTAAAATATAGCCTCTGTGTTAGTAGTCAATACTTTATTTTTCTATCATCTTAACTGAGGTGGCATTGATGAAATCTGATTGATCTCATCCTTTTAAAATGATAAATGCTTCTCCAACTCTGTTGTACCACATTAAATTCCTACTGTTTTAGCTGTATGTTTAACTACAACAGCCTAGACACACTCAAATATTATAAACATAAAAAATCTGCAACATGCGTTCTGAAAATATTAATTATCCACTATCTGAGGTTACTGATGTAAAAAGATGCATTATTTCCAGAATAAAGTAACTAAACTCTGATTTTCCACTTCTGAACAGAGCACTGTAATCATATGCTCTTACCAGCAATTGTCTTCCCACAGCCTATCCCTTGGTAACAAAACTAGTTCAAATATTAGTAGATAATGAGATTCCACTATTTTTTCTACAGTATGGATGCATTTATAGCAGTATGCATGACAGGTAACTAATTCCAGTAGTCAGTCAACCAATCAGCTGCACAAGTAACAATAGCATTGCATGTAGGAATGTTGGCTGTGGTTGCAATGAATGGTAGCTCCATGGCAGCAGAGCAGGAGCTTTGGACTTACCTAGGCAGCTGCCTTCATTACAAATAGAAATGCTGGCTTGACTGATTTATATATAAATACACGTGTGTGTGAGTGCATGTGCGTGGGGTCTGCTTAAAGATAAAAGGAGGAAAAAAAGGCTTGGTTAAAAATCACTTGTTGGCATTTTACATTCATTTTCACTTTAGCTATGTGTAGATGCTAAATTTTCTATTGAAAATTCTTGCCATCTTCTGCTTTTTTTTTTTTTTTTTTCAGTTAAATTCCTTAGAAAATTCAAAGTAGCATTAAAAAAAAAAAAAAAAATCCAGGTGTTGCCTGTATGAATCTCTTCATCATCCAAGGATCTCTTAGCTGGGCTCTCAGGCGATCTGGTATAACAAGGGGTGTGTCAGAATGCCAAGTCCTCATGAGGAAGGCTGATACTTTTAGTAGTTATGCACATGCACTTACACATTGCATGCAGCCATATAAGGCTTTCTGTGGATTCCACAAGGAAATTGTATCCAGGGCCTGCTGTTTTTCCATCTCATACCTTTGCACAGCAATTTGTATCCGTCACAAAGTATATGCAAAATGTCTGCTCGGCTAAACAAAAGCAAAATTTTGACTGGGTAGCATTTTGCACAGGGGCAAACAAATGTACCAAGTGAGGGGTGGTTAGGAAATACCCCAAAACACCTGCTCCACGTGGCTCAAATATTACATACCCCCAAAGGGAAGAATGAAGGAAATTTTACAACACACTTGATGTTATTTTACCCATAAAGGTTTTCTCTGGATTGATGGAAAATGATCTATGAGAGAGCCATCAACCACAGGAAATAAACAGATATAGACAAATTGATCTGCCATAGGAGTTTGGTGCAAAGGGCATGAAACTCGGGATGTTTGCAGTGACATTTCACAAATCTGATAATAACAACTTAGATGTATCTGGCACTTCTCAGACAGAAAAAGTAGATTTCAAGGTGATTTATGGACTGTGAAAATATGAATATGGATGTCTGGGTCATTCAGTCTCTGGTGCAAGGCAGTGCGATGCCCTATCAGAACAGAAGACATCAGGATGCCCTGCACTAGGGCAGAGGGTGAACAAGTCCAGTAGATCCCTGCCTTATACCATAACAAAAAAGACTAAAACCATTCAGGCAGGGTCCTACCCCTCATAGCAATGCTCCTGGCATCCCCATCATCAATACGAGTGTGTTACCAAGGATGGCAGTGTTGCTAAGCCAGCCTGAATCTGGCCAGCACAGCAGGCACACTGCTGCTCCCACCAGGAGGGATCCTTTCCCCTTTTTTCCCCTTCAGATGAGAGCTGGGATGAGCGAGACCCCGAGGCCAGCTGTCACGATGTTGCTCTGACATGTGGGAACACAGGGACAATCAACATTTTCTGTGCAAAGCACAATTTAAATCATTTTGAAAGCTCTGAGGCTCCTTTTCAGCCATTTGGGTGGTTCTTAGGTTATCTCCATGACCACACGGCAACAACCTTCCTTCCTGAAGGCTGACTGCTCACCTGGCTGCTCAGCTGCCCACCGGCCCCTCACAAAAACATCACAACACCTTGGTCACTTGCAAGCACACACATGAAGGAGGCACAGGTCTCAAAGATAATGAAGTTCCAGGGGCCCATGCGTATCAGCGACTCGAATTTATCTTCCAGAAGAGAGAAATGTGGGAGGGACACAGCCACAGGCCACCGGGCTGGGCAGCACAGGTGCTGCTCCCAACCCTCCTGCCACCATGCAGAGGTGGCATGAGGAGCACGGAGGAGAAATGGGAGGCAAGGGGATGGCAACCAGTGAGTCAGGCATGAAGATTCATGAAACTGGGCTTCATTAGTCCTGGTGTTTGCACAGTGATATGTTTTTAATGACAACAGCTGGAAATTCTGTTCCTTTTATTACAGGCCTCTAAGGTGGCAGTGGTAGGAGCAGAGCTGTGTATGGATAAAATTGAGGATTGACACAGCCAGGGAAGGAAGCAGGGGGCAGGCACAGAGAGTGCATCCAGCATAAAGGCTAACACCAGGCAGAGACAAAAACAGAACAACAGGCAGAGACAAAAACAGAAGGAAGTGCGTAACAGGGACTGGGTGATAACAAGGTGAGGAGAGACAGAGGGAGTGCAGAGGGAGGAAATACATAGGAAATTGAAATCTGGACCGGCATCCTATCCACATGCAGCCCCGTTATCTCTGTCCTTACAATGGAGAGTGACAAGGCAGGGCTTTCCCCCTCAGTCTGCATGCTGCCCGTGCACGTGTGAGTGCAGTTAAGATTGCCAAGACGCCGGGAAGCTGTTAATCATTCAGTCATTTACTTGTTGCTCTTTTCTATGCATTTCTGTGTTTAGGATTTGATTATTATTACTATTATTATTTTTGGTGAGTGGCAATAAGGGGGAGGGAGGATTATCCGTCAGCAGCAAATAGCAGTTTTTCATGTGCAGCTGTTATCTGGGTTCACTGGGGAGTTATCTAGCCATATCGCATACTTAGGGAACAGAACGGGCTGAAAGCCCTGCTGCAGGGAGGACAACATGCTGCCTCCAAGACAAAGAAGAGGCAGAAGACCTTCCTGTGAACACTTGGCTCCTCCTCGAGCAGGCCTAGCTCCGAACAGTGCCGCACTGCTTCGTTTCAGCCCGGGCTAACACCAGTCCTGCTGCACACAGCTGTGCCCCAGCGGGCAGGAGTATGGGCTGAGGCACCACGCTGCTGCTTTAGCACAGCCATGGGCACCTGGCAGAAAAGCAAGGTATGGAGGCTTAGCGAAGGAGACAGCTGGCCTGGGATGGGATGCTGCATGGCCACCTTGAACTCCAGTTCAACTTCATAATCCCTGTCACACTAGGCAAGGTCAAACACACAGCAGGTAATTATCACGGACCGGCTGAGGATTCAGCACAGCTTCCCTCCACCAGCTCCTCTTTGGAGTTGAATCAACTGTCACCACTGCTCTGCCTGTTTGTGTCCACAGGCAGGCTTCTAAAAAACATAGCCTCAGCAATAGGAGCCAGAGGGAACTGTTCCAGCCAGAGGGAACCATGCAGAGTGCCAGGAGGGGGCTAAGGCTTAGATCTAGCCTGGGGACACCCAGCATGAGGCAGCAGCACTATGGCAAGCGCCACAGCCCTGGCCACTGGCCACGGGATGGAGCAGGTGTGGGACCACTGCTGGGGTTGCTGCCCCAGGCAGTGAGCAGATCACGGGCTTTGGAGCAGGCAGGGGTGGGGGAACAAGTGACAGAGCCCTCAGCAAAAGCCCTGGGGGCAGAGCATGCCAGGAGACAGAGACTCACAGGCCAGGGCACAAGGAGAGCTGCCTGGCCAGTAATTCCAGGGCATTCTGCAAAAAGTTTGGGCACAACCTGGCCATAAGCCCAGACGTTGAAAAAACAGCCTGGAAAGTGAGGTCTCACCAAGCCCATTAGCAGCCTGTGAGTTCCTCTGTCCTGGATCTCTCCCAGGGCTTGCAGGACGCGACTAACCCAATTTTCCTCGGGAAGTCCCATCTCCCTCCTCTTCAGATCCCCCTTCCTTCTTCCAGCAAATGAAGAGGTACGTGGGGGGGCCATGCAGATCTGAGACACTGCACAACGATGCTAGAGTTGGTCTTCCTCATCTTGTGGCAACTCAGCCCGCTCATGTATGGAGCAGGAAAGAGGCAAACAGGCAGGGACGAGACCTGCTGGAGCTTTTCAGAAAGAGGGGATGGGACCCAGCCAGCCCACACAACACCACAATGGTCCCACCCCGCTGCAAACACCGTGGCTGCACTTCGCACAGTCGTGGCCAAGCGCCAGTTAAATATCTCCTCCAACAGCCTGCCACTTCCTACTCCTGCCCAGGTTTTGGAGCTGGTTTTTATTTGTTTCCTATTTGTTACTGCTCCGAGACCCAGTGACAGTTTCTCAGCAGCTTCCCAGGTGCCATTTGAGAAGCACGGCTCTGACCAGCCCTCTCCTGTTATTTCAGCAAGAAGCCCAATGCACGCAGCATTTAATGAAGCTGCACTCAAAGTGCCAGCAGCAGCTAATTAACTGCTCCTTGCAACGTTGCCCGTCCACGTTTGACTGATGGAAAACCACCTACCAAGCCTAAACAACTTGCCTAAAGCTTACATGAGCCATTCTGCTAATCCATCCCTCTTTTTAATAGAGTTATATTATATTATATATAACATTATTATATTATATATAACATTATTATATAATGTTATAGGGATATATAGTCAAGGCAAATTTGGTGTCTGGGCGCAGGGAAGCCCCTGATGCTGCAGGAATGCTACGCCCTGTTTGTGCACAAGGAGCGGGCTCCCGTTTGGGTGTTTCTGGGGGAGGAAGGGAGAAATTTGGGGTTTTGGTGGAGAGCCTCAGAGGAGGAAGAGACCTTCAGAAAGCGCGATCGCGCACAGATTTACCAGAGAGGGGTAAACCCCGAAGTACTCTAAGTTCACTCCAGATGTTGCCGGGGGTGGGGGGGACATATTTTGGGCACCACAACGACAGGAGCGCTCGGGAGAGGGGAACCCCGAGCCCCGCAGCAGCTGCCTCCCCGCTGAGGGGACGAGAGGTGGCGATCTCCCCCTTCCCGACCCCTTCTGGGGGCGCTTCCTCGACCCCCCCGGGGCCGTGCCGGGCACCCCCGGGCCTCGGGGCACCCCAGGCTGGGTACAGCCGGGGTCGCCCCCGCTCTCCGATCCCGGCCACCGATTCCCAAAGGCAGCCCGCGGCTCGCATCCCGGGGACTGGAGCGGAGCCCCCGGCCCGGCCCCGGTTCCCCCGTGGGGGGAGCCCCCTGGGCTCTGCCTGGCTGGCGGGCAACACAATACAGAGCCGGGGAAGGGAAAGGGAGAGAGAAAGTGCGGCTGGTTCCTCCGCCCGGCCCTCTGCCTGCTGCTCCCGGCAGGAGACAGCGCTGCAAGCGGATCCTGACCGGGGGCAGGGGGTGGAGAGAGCAGGAGGAGGAGGAGGAGGAGGAGGAGGACGGAGGGAGGGAGGGAGGGAAAGAGGGAGGGACGGGAGCCTCTCTCCTTTCCTGGGCTGTTCCTTTTCAGTTTCCTGTCTCGCATTGTGCTCACAGCGGATATGTGCTGCGCCTACAGGTGTGTCCCCTCCTCGCAGCTTTTCTCCGGCTCCCCGGCGTAGGCTCCGGCTGGCGGATCGGCAGCGCCATGTGACGGCCGCTCGATCCCTCTCGGGGCTCTTTCTCTCCTCTTTCCCTGCCTCCCCTCCTTCCTCTCCCCGAGGTGGGGCCCGCGGGGAGCAGCGGGCGGCCGCCGGGGGCTGCCGTAGCGCCTCCGCCCAGCCCCGGGCTGCGGGCAGCCGGCCGCTCGGGCAGCTCCGGGGCTCCGCGGGGCTCCCCCCTGCCTGCACCTGTTGAAGGTAACGCAGCCCCTTCCCCTGCCCTGGGGGTAGCGGGGGGCGAGCTCCTCCTCCTTCTCCCCTTCTCCCCGGGATCGCGGGGTATCGGGCAGGGCGGAGGGACCGGCACGGTACGGCACGGCACGGCTCGGCCGGGCACGGGGGGGTTGCGCTGCTCCTCGCCCCCCGGCTGGCTTCGCTTTCGGGGCTCCGCACTTTGAGCGCGGTCCTTGCAGGGGCCGCGGCGCCCCCCGAGCCCCCGCAGCTCGGCCCCGGTTCCCCCGCTCCGGGCGCGGTCAGCGCCGGCCCCGCTCCCCGCCGGCTCCGAGCTGCTTGGGGTTTTTCCTTTCGTCTCTTCGCTCAGGCAGCTTTAAACTTTTCTTTCCGAGCTGTTAATTACATACGGGGTGCTTCGCTCGCGTTCCGTGCGGGAGAATGGAAATGCGAGCTTGGAACATGGGTGACTCAAAGCTTAGTTATTCGGCACCGCTGAACACCTCTGCCTTCCTTTTTTTTTATTTATTTATTTTTTTTTCCGTGTCGCGATGGGCTGTACCTGTGACTTGCGGCTGTCTCCCCACGGGAGGCTGGCGCAGCCTCGGCGCCACCCGGGGAGGGGAGGGGAGGGAGCGGCCCCGCTTCGGGTCCTTTTGGGGTTAGCCGGCTGCTGGGGTGAACGCAGAGCGAGCTGCAAGTTTCTCGAGGCTCCGAAATCTCGTGGAAATCTCTTTGTTGTCGGTGAGTTGTGAGGCTGCGGTCCTGTCCCTACCGCCATCCAACGAAAAACTTGCTCGTGGGGGAACTTGGTGCTTTTGTAGCTAACGCTGTTACCTTGAATGTGATGATTAACTTAGTGAACACCAGAGGGAACTCTCAATAGGTAATTCATTCAAGAGTGATATGTGCTTGTCCTACTATTTATGTTCTCATTACAATGGAATCTAGAAGGAAGCTAGGGTCGGTAGGCAGTGAGTGGGCTGCCGGGATGTACCTGGGATTGCCTCGAGTTTTCTGAAGGGTGTCAGCCCCAAAGCTGGGCTGGAAGTTTTCTCTCTCGCCTTTCCAAAGCTTGAAATACGTAACTGGCGTTGCAGGAGCGGGGTTGTGAGCCGGGTGGGTGACCCATTAGCTGTGAAGCTGGGAGCGAGCTCACGAAGGCACTTGGGGCCGGCGCTCCATACCCAGCCCATCTCTTGGGTCGTGAGACTGATCCTGCGCGCTCCGGTGCGGGGGCTGCTGCCTGTGTTGGAAAAGCCAGAACAGAGCACGCTTCCAGACAAAACAAAAGGGAGGAAGTCTGCTCCCGAGCCTGGCTTGGCTTGTCCTCCTTGCCTTGAATGCTTGTGGTTCCCAAGAGCTGGTGGGAACCTAACCTAACAGAAAGCGAAGTAGAAAACTATCTTCCTTAGAGGCTGTTAAACCAGCAGAGAACGTAAACGATGGCTGTGTTTGGGAGAGGAGTTTGCATGGTGAGTTCTGGTAACAAAAGCTTTTTCTATGTTCTGATGCAACAGTACAAACCTGCTGTTGACCCAGCAAAATGCGATGCTTTTAGTAATAAAGTGAACCCCCAAACATGCACCTGAACCTTTGGTTGCTCTTGGTAATCTGCTGCAACAGTTTTGTTACCAGACTTCCTTGATACTCCCAGATTGCTGACGACATGGGAAGGACAGCATAATAAATACACTTGTGACACTGACTTATGCTCCGGGAGCTGAAGCATCCAGCTGTTCAGCCTGTCCCTTTGCCAGAGGTTACTTTGCCATTCAGTCTTGTTTCCTATTGGAGCTTGAATCTGCCAGAGTTTACAGCTTGGCATAAGAATGTAAATTGCATTTTATGGCTCTTCGTGTTAGCACGTAATGTTGTCAAGTCCGGTAGCATGAGCCTCTTGCTCCTCTCTCTGCTGGCAGAGGGACAAGGCAAACAGCTGGGGTCAGCTAACTCAGGCTTCAGTTGTGTGTTCTTCATGTATGTTTGTCTGAAATGGTGTTTCCCCTAGAAAATGCGACTCAAATGAGCTACCTCCGTGTAGAGTCTCAGTGGGTACTGGTAGCGGGGAGGCAGATCTGTGCAGGCAGAGGTTGTGCAATGGTCCCAGTCATGGCACTCAGCTTTCTGGGTTTCAGAGGAACACAGCATGCTGTGCTAGAACAGCCTTCCTCTTCCCATCCTTCCTCCCACCTGGATTCTGGCAATTAGCAAATGAGCAATGTGTTTCTTCTAGATAAATCTTGCTTTGTACATCTAACATAAGAACCTATATATATATAAATATGTAAAATGTCCTCACTGAGGGCACAGCCCTTGTCTGCCCAAACCTTCCTACAGATATTACTGGAAGTGTCATAAAGGCTTTCCAAAATCAGGGGGTGTTTGCCATGCATGCAATAAGCTCCCCAAAAATGAATCTGCATTTTGAAGGGAGCTCTCTTCCTGAATGCTTGCTAACAACAAAAAGTTCCTGTGACTTGTTGCTAACATGTTTGGATTCTAGTTTATGAAAAAAAAAAAAAAAAAAAAAAAGGCTTATACATCTGTATATAATTAATGAAGATATAATACTAATCATAAATAATTCTGTGATGTCTAGACTGCGGAAATTTTCATGCACTTTTAATATATTTATTACATGAAGTGCTGAATGAAGATATGTATTACACTAGTGCCACATTCTGACTATTGAGTTACAATTGTAAAATTAAGGTAACAAGCTTAAATTAGGGTTTGCAACTTTAAACTCTTGCCGGCAAGCAGTTAATGGCAAATGTTAACTGCTAGTAAAGTAATTGCTACAGTTCTTTTACTGTCATTTTGTTCTCACTTTCCTCCAGTCAGACTGTTCTTTAGACATATAATGAATATTCCCCAAAATAGCTTGGCATTGTCGCTTATGCAATTCCTCATCAGAACCAATATGTTGATGAGCTAATGCGCACTTGATTAAACGTGCTTGATTTATGCAAACAAAAGCTGTAGGTCCTTCTTTAAGTAAAGTTAGCACCTGTTAGCGAGATGAGAGTCTAAATAATGAAAATGGAATTAAGAAAACAAACAACACAAATGTGGTATTCCTCCTTTACCTTTGCCTTTTCAACTCAGTGGTAGATATTTACTTTGCCTTTTCTTGTAGGTTTGCTCAATCACTGCAGGAACCTCAGTTTATGGTGAAGGGAGGATCCACTTGTATGTAAATTGTTTCCATTAGAATTAAAAATAATAATAATAATAAGGCCATTATTAGTTATAATAAAGCCAAGAACAACTAGAATTAGTGGAATATTACTTTAAGAGTTTTGTTTAAACACAAAGCCAGCTTGGACTTGATATTGCTCTCTTAATTCCTGTTTAAAAAACAAACAAACATAGCCTGAGTAAGGCATTTAGGGGCTGTATGTTTTAAAAATGCAGTATTTGAACAGTAAGTGCTTTAACCTCCTGCTCCTTCCTTGGTCAAAACCTACATAGACAAACTGGAAATAAGGAACTGAAGAAATTGGTTGAAGGTAGTTGTTTTATCTAACCATCAGTGGCTTAGTGTTAAAAAGCTCCCTAACTCTCTAGAAAACCACTCGGATTTGACTTTAGAAAGAGGTTGTGGAGTCCATGCCCCTGGAGACTCTAGAGAAGGCGATGGATGGAGGAGGGAGAGGGCATGTGCTTGCCCCAAGCCCTGGGGCAGCAGGATGGACTGGAGAGCTGCAGAGTTCTTGCAGGGCTGAGACTTGTTTTCTTTAGGCAGATAGTAGATGGCTTATCTGTTAATAACAAGTTCTCAGTTTCTTTCCCTGTAGAATAGAATAGATACTCTGTCTCAGGGAATAGATAACTTCTGGATCTGTCTAAGTTTCTTTCTGTCTCAGATGGTTAAGGGAAGACTTGTTGACATAACACCCAAAAGAGTCTGTGCTTAACGAATGTCAGTAATGATGATTAAAAAAAAATACCGGAGCCAACCAGTCCCTGCTCGATTACTCAGGCGGAGGCTGCTGTAGAATTTGTCCCCAGGAATGTGTCAGCAGAGCTGTGGACACCACCACGTGCTCATTGGGCTGTTCGGTTTCTCTTTGGAATTTGGATTCCGTGAGCTGGCAGTGGCGCCAATACAGTTTGATAATTAGCTCCGTGCAGAGCTCCCTGGGCTCAGGAGCTGTGGTGCTTGTCAAAGGACAGAGTCCACCCAGCACCTTCTGAGGTACTTTCGACCTTACTCCACCTTTCTGTTTAGCTTCCAAGCTTCTGCCACTTTCTGAGGAAGTGTCTTCTTCAAACAGTTAGTTATCTAATCATAACCTTATTTCTAGTGTTTTGCTAGCCTTTCTTAGTAACTGACATTTTTAACATCAGGCCACAAGTAAAGAGTAGGGACATTTTGGTAGTTTGAATTTTAGATTTTATATTATTTGACTGTCATGGTTTTCTTTATGTTGCAGATACATCATCTCTTTCTTTCTTTCTATTAAAGTTGATTAAAATCCTCAATCCTACAGCAAACCAGAAAGCTGCAGAGAAATTTTGCCCCGAAGCCGTCCTTCCTGTGCTGTGTTGCTGGCTCTGCACAGGTAGACCTATCAAGAGTGTTCTGGTGGATGAAATACATAGGAACTGTCAGAGATCAACATGACTTTAATATTTTATTTTTTTTTTAATAAAATCCACATGACTGTTAGCACTTAAACTGCATTGCTACAGAACTTGCATTTTTTAGAAAGATGTGTTTGTGCTTATTGCTGGATAGACCTGGCTAGCATCTTGCTAGTCAAGCTGGATTAGTTCTACATGTCAACTCGGTTTGAAGGAAGCTCTCATAAACCCGACACTAATCTTCCTATGTCTAGAGATTGTTAGGGTGATAGCTGAGTCTCCTGGAGAATATAGGAATCAAGCTGTCTCACACTTCAAGCTTAACCTCTTGTCTATACTAATGGGATGTGTTTTAAATATATAGAAATTTCAGGAGTAAACTCTTCACATCTTTTTCCCTAGGGCTCCTATTTATCTTCTGTATAGTTTAAGAAGAGATAGTGCCTCTTTCTGACAGATGTATATACCTATATATACCTGTATATAAAGAAGATGTAGCTCTTACATTACTAATTGCGTCACTACTTAGAATTTATGAAGGACCAGTTCTTTAATCCATGTTTGCCCAGGGGGAAGATAGTTATTATTCAAATGTCTTCAGACAGATGAAGAAAGTAAAGGACGGAAAAAATAAAATACATTGATTAGGTAAGAAGGGTACAATGGAAATACAAGGTGAGATCTGCCATCATGAATCAGAAAGGTCAATTTAGTTATCTTTTGCTTGGACATAGCCTAGGCATACACAGCAAATAAACGTTGCTTTCCTGAATCATTCAAATTAGTAGGTTACGGTTTCCTTCAGCTTGTCATAGTTATTTAGTCATTACTTTGTCTTTAATGATTCTGGTTGTGTTCATTGCAACTGGAAGTCCAAGATGTTCAGCTGCTCTCATGAATACGTAAGGAGACTTAATTTGACATACCTTAATATATTGTTGCAATGTGTGTTAAACTTGTGTGTTATCTTCATTTAATCAGTATGAGACAAATTGGTAGAAACTTTATAGAATCACAGAATGGTTTGGGTTGGAAGAAACCGTAAAAGTCATCTACCTTGAACCCCCCATGCTATGGGCAGGGACATCTTCCACTAGACCAGGTTGCTCAAAGCCCCATCCAACCTGGTATTCAGGCTCATCCAACACTTCCAGGGATGGGGCATCCACAACTTCTCTGGGCAACCTGTTCCGGTGCCTCACTACACTCTGAGTGAAGAAATTCCTTCTAACATCTAATCTAAACCTTCCCTCATTTAGTTTAAAGCCATTACTCCTTGTCCTATCACTACACGCTCTTGTAAAAAGTCCAGCTTTCTTGTAGGCCCGCTTTAGGTACTGTAAGACCACTCCTTGGAGTTTTGGAGTCTCCTTGGAGCCTTCTCTTCTCTAGACCCCAAATTTCTCAACTTGTATTCATTGGAGTGCTGCTCCAGCCCTCTGATCATCCTCCTGGTCCTCCTCTGGATTCATCTTCATACTTCCATGTTCTTCTTGTGCTGGGGGCCCCAGAGCTGAACACAGTACTCGAGGTGGTGTCTCACAAGAAGAATCACCTCCTTTGACCTGTCAGTCATACTTCTTTTGATGCATCCCAGTATGCAGTTTTCTTTCTGGGCTGCAAGCACACATTGGCAGGTTATGTTGAGCTTCTCATCCAAGTCCATCCACATGTTTTTCTCCCCAGGGTTGCTCTGAATCTATTCTCTGCCCAGCCTGTATTCATAGAATCACAGAATATCCTGAGTTGGAAGGACCATGGAGTCCAATTCCTGGCTCAACACAGGACCACCCGAAAATCAGATCACGTGTCTGAGAGCATTGTCCAAACGCTTCTTGAACTCAGGCTCAGTGCCATGACCACTGCCCTGGTTGTTCCGGTGCCTGACCACACTCTCAGTGAAGAACATTTTCCTAACATCCAGCCTGACCCTCCCCTGTCCCAGCTCCATGCTGTTCCCTTGGGTCCTGTCGCTGTCCCCAGAGAGCAGAGCTCAACACCTGCCCCTCCGCTCCCCTCGTGAGGGAGCTGCAGGCCACCATGAGGCCTCCCCTCAGCCTGCTCTGCTCTGGGCTGAACAAACCAAGGGACCTCAGCTGTTCCTCATATGTCTTCCCCTCTAGGCCCTTCAACATCTTTGTAGTCCTCTGTGGGACATTCTTTCTTCTGTCCTTCTTATACAGTGGTGCCCGAAACTGCATTTGGGACTTGAGGTGAGGCCACACGAGCTCAGAGCAGAGCAGGACAATTTCTCCCCTTGACTAGCTGGCAGTGCTGTGCTTGATGCACCCCAAGGTACAGCCCTTTTGGCTAACAGGACACACTGCTGATTCCTGTTCAGCTTGCTGTTGACCAGAACCCCCAGATACCTTTCTGTGGGGCTGCTCTCCAGCCTCTTGTCTTGTATATATACAGTCTGTATGTATAGCCACAGTTGCCCCTTCCCAGGTGCAGAATCCAGTACTTGGTCTTGTTAAATTTCATATCGTTGGTGATTGCTCAGCTCTCTAATTTGCCAGGATCTCTCTGTAAGGCCTCTCTACCCTCAAGGATGTCAACAGGTCCTCCTTATTTAGTGTCATCCACTAACTTACCTAGTATACCTCCAAGTTCTGCATCCAAGTCATCTATGAAAATATTGAAGAGAACTGGCCCTAAAATGGGAATCTCACTAGTGACTGGCTGTGAGTCTGATGCAACCCCATTTACTATAACCCTTTGGGCCTCACCTGTCAGGCAATTGATCACCCATCATATTATGTATTTATCATATTCAGCTGTATGCTGAATGTTTTGTCCAGAAGGATACTGTGAGGTACATCAGTCAATCTTATTGAGTATGCATACTTGGGATTGTCCTGACCCTGCCCTTAGTGAAGCCAAGTTGGCTGTCACCAATCACCTTATTTTCCATGTGCTTTAGCATAGTTTCCAGGAGGATCTGCTCCATGATCTTGCTGGGCACAGAGGTGAAACTAACTGGCCTGTAGTTCCCTGGGTCTTCCTTTTTTCCTTTTTCAAAAATGGGTGTTGTGTTTTCTCTTATTTTTTATTTATTTTTTTTTCAGTCAGTGAGAACTTAATCAAATTACCACAACTTCTCAAATAAGATGGACAGTGGCTTAGCAACTTCACCCACCCATTCACTCAGGACCCACAGATGCATCTCATCTAATCCCATGGACTTGTGTATCTTCAGGTTCCATAGCTAGTCTTGAACCTGATCTTCTCCTACAGTGGGAGGTTCTTCATTCTCCCAGTTCATGTCTCTGCTTTCTGTGACTTGGGCAGTATGGCTAGAGCACTCCCATTGGACCTGTTGAATTTTAAGGCAACAGAAGCAATAATTTAACCTCTTCTACCTCTAGCCTTGTGAGAGTGGAAACAAAAGGAAAGGAAAAGGTTAAAAAAGTTTTTGTGTGCAATTTTGATTCACGTCGTCAGCAAAAGAAACTTTTTTCCTTCCTCAATTAGCTAACAGCCCATGTAAGTTTTAGCTATGATCACAAGACATGCACAGCACTCTTTAGGGCATAAGTTGCAAAGCTAGGAATCTAACTGAAATGGGTAACTTCTTGGTTATTTTTTCTTCTTCCCAAACATGCTAAATTAAGGTGTAGCTGCTATACCAAAGGCTTTTACTCAGACAGAATGTCTCCTTGAGAGCAGAGTACTTTAAAGAAGTTTTTCAGTAATCTGTAACTCTACAACTGCAAAGGTGACTTTGTGACTGAGGAATATGTATCTTCTGTGTACTTCAGGTGTTGCCTCCTTCTGTCTTCCCAAACTATTGAGATGAAAAACCAAAAGACTTCACTTACATTGGCTACCCCCCAGCACTAAATGATGGTATGAGTTTACTTACTAGTGCATCAGATAAAACTGCGGAGAGGTGCCTTTTATGTTCATTAACAGATGGTCGCTTTGTTTGGCATTTAGCTGTGGAAAGATATGCAGGCATTTCACAGCCCATTGTGCATTTGATACAGTGTTCAATAACATTAGTGAAAATGCAGAGCAATATCCTTTTTTTTTTTTTTTTTTTTTTTTTAGACTGTCACTCACGTTTGGTATATCTTATAAGATAAGTTGGTATATCTTATATTTGGTATATCTTATCCCCAAAATATTGAGAAAAAGAATCAATTTTTAAGAAGTTTGTTCCTGTTCATTCCTTTCTGCTCAGATCTATATCACATTTCTAACAGGAGTGTTCTGTGCTTTTGACTTACATCTCTTGGTCTCTGTTAAGTCATCTTCTAGATGTTTTCCAGTGTTTTTTATTGCCTATTAATTTTTGCTTTAAACATGATCAAGTAGGCAGTC
This sequence comes from Aythya fuligula, assembly GCF_009819795.1. Classification (NCBI taxonomy): domain Eukaryota; kingdom Metazoa; phylum Chordata; class Aves; order Anseriformes; family Anatidae; genus Aythya; species Aythya fuligula. The sequence continues at coordinate 21,812,538 of NC_045559.1, read as the reverse complement.
AGTTGTCTGTATGCCTTATCTGGACCGAATCTTTACATCTGATTTTGTATAATGCTTCTTTTTTCCCTCCTCAAGATGCTAACTGTATTTGTGATACTGCTCTGCAGGTTCTCTGATTTTGAACATCTTTTTTTGAGCATCAGCCATGGGACTGGGTGCAGTGTTTCAGTTTTAGTTGCTTGCTACTGTTACATACCCCATCCTCCCCCATTCAGTATTTCCATTCACTCTAGTATCTTTGCATCCATGAACCACATTAGCCCTTTAAATAACAACAGGATCTCCAAGTGATGTTGTGACCTCCCCATCTTTTTTGGCTTCTTTGCTTCTTAAGGTTAAGCTTCTCTGACTTGCAACCTTACCTGCGTTCCTAGTTGCTAGATACATACATCTGCATTCTGTTGTCTTAAGACTGTTTTGGTTGGAATGAGCTCAGCTTGACAAATAATTGAGATAACTCTGTGTGATATCCTTTCTGTTGTTATTTACCATGCTACTAAACCATGTAATCCATTAATTTTATTGCTGAGGACATACTTATTTCCAGGCAGCTAATAAAACCGATAAGTGATGTAGAGCATAATTCCAGTCACTGTGAACTGCAAAAGGAGCATTACAATTGCATTGTGATGTTATTCAGCAATGACAACTTTTCTGAGATCTTTCAGTTAACTGCTTTTTAATCTATTTGGCTTATATTTCTGCTATCCTGTTCGTAAGATCTGATTGATTTGATGTTTGTTGACTGTTGTGATACATTTTTTTCTTTGGTTGCTGAATTCAGTGTGAAATCAATAGATTTCACCTTCCTTACTTTTCTCCCCTTCAAAAAGGGGGAACCTTTTTGCATTTATACAGATGAAAATGAGGAATTTTCCATGATGTTTTCAGATACCAGTTCCAAAATATGTCTTTGCTTAGGATACTGAGAAACCCACTGAGCAAGAAATTCCTCTTTGGTTGTGCGTGTTGCCCAGTCCCTCATCTTTTGTCTTACCTGAACCATCTCTTCTGCATCTCTCCCAGCAGGAACAAGTACACGTCAAAAAGTTCTTCGTCCTGGAAACTATTAGCACAGAAGCCTGAGCCACAAGAACTCCCTTTCGCTAGTGGTGGTCGTGCTGCTCAGGTGGGCTAAGAACTTGCTTGGACTGAGGTTTTATTTTGTTTTAACCTCCCTTTCTCCTTGTGTGTTGCTTCCTTGAGAAAGAGGAAGTCCTTTTGTAGAGCACTGCAGTGTGGTTGGATTGATGCATCAACAAAAGAGATGGCCATAGGGGATTTATTTGCTTAGGGCTTAGGTTGAAATATTATAGCCTTAAATTCAGTGCAACAATCTGGCATGACAATGTATTTACTTTGCAATTCTGGTGGATGCTGTCTGATTTCACAGTGATTTTTATGTGTATTTTTATACCTTCTGGACCTATAGTGTAAAATGACGTTAAGCAACTTGTGCGTCTCAGTCATCTCCAAGGTAACTTTGTTATCAAAACATCGTATCTCAAGTGCTCAGAGTAACACTTTCCACTCGTCTAATTGCACTTTGGCAATCTGTGTTGCTTATACTGCTGCTCTTCAAATTATTGTGTACAGGTGTGCTCGGTAAGGACTTTCCACTTTACTTTTCCCAGTTGTAGCAATTAGTTATTATCTTTTCATTTTGATCCTGAGGCCTGTGAAATAAGTAAGTACGTTTTAGAAATGTAAACAGCATCCTTGAAACTAAACTCTTCATGGTATTTTCTCCTACTGATAATCTGAAGAGGCAGCCTGTGTTTTCTGTTGTCTGTGGCATAATTAAATCTACTTGAATTATACTTGAACAAGAGCTCAGATATCAGAAGAGGGTTTAGCAGCATTGGAAGTTCACAGCTTTTGCATGAGGCGGTAGTGAGGACTTCCCAATACACAATTATTAAGCTTGTTAGGAAAAGAAGAGACTGGCAAATTTGTTGTTACATACCTGCATCTGTTTTGTCCCTCTCACAGACTTTTCTGTTTTGCTCACACCTTTCGTGTGCAGTAATGTTACGAGGTCACGTTGTTTGCTGCTATATCAGTGTCCAAAACTGAGATACTCCTGCACCATGCTTATTGTATCTGTCAAATGAAACAGGAATATCTGCTAGCATACAAGAAGTCTGGGCTGCTTTGGGTGTAAGTTTGGTGCCAGAGTGCCATAAATATACCAACTAGATCATCTTTAAGGTCCCTCCCTTGGAACCCAAGCCATTCTATGACTTGATGAGAAATGATCTGCTGTATGCAGTTGGGTTCTTTAGGTTACTTGACTGGTGACTCCATGCCTTCTGTTTTTGCTTCTGTCTTTTGAGATTAATTTATTTTATTTGCCACTTTTTGAAGAAATTTGCAGAATTCGTAGGTGAAAATCCAATTTATTATTATTTTGTGATAAGTAAGCAGGGCAAGTGAATGCCACAGTGTTCCTTCTTGACCAGGAAGGATGGGGACCTTCTAGCTCTTTTAGCTGTTCTGCTCCTCTACCCCAAAACCCTTGTGCAAAAGGAGACCTACATACCCAGATCTCCTGACTTGAGCAGAGCCTTCTACAAAGCACTTCCACATCAAGCTCTCCATACTCAGGAGATGACTTTGTACAGGGGAAGCATTTCTATTCCAAGTGGGTTAGCAGCATATGTAGACCATCAGTCAATGATAGGGAGGCTTTGGTGGCAGTTCTGTGACTGGTTCCTGGTGTCACTGCCTGGTAGCTGCTTCATTCTGCTACCATGATTGTTTTGTGACCTGGATGGGAGAGCTGATATAGCATTATACGGTGTTACACGTAGCTGTTATATGGCTTTGAAAAAAGAACAACAACAACAACAAAAAAACTTTAAGAAGCTTGATCACGTCTCTGATGTATTTTACAGCATGGCCCTGCCAACACGTGCTTTTGCAGTGTTGGATCAAAAAGCTGAAAGGGTAATAAAAACAAAAAATAAAAATAAAAATAAAAATAAAAAAGACTATTTAAGAACCACTTTAACTAATTTTGTTGCCAAATTCTTTGTGTTATCAAGCCACAACTGTGTGTGCAGCTCTCATCCTTTCCTGCCCATCCCCTCCTGGGTGGTCCTATTAGGCAGGGAAGAGGAGGCTTTCACAAACAATGTTTGGGCGTTGAACTTGCACGTTCAATAGCAGCAGTGCCCTTCTCTGGTTCACTTCCATTGGGAGTAATATGAGGTGTCCTTAAATTGAATACAGCCATTTTGCATAGAACTCGCTGTTCTGTATGGGCGCTCTAAGCCTGGTGTACATATGCACTTCGTGGGAGAGTGTGAGAATGGGCCAGCTTTCTTGATGCCTGATGACTTTTTTCTGTAGCTAATGACCTCCTGTGCACTAACAGCATACAGGCTGCTAGTAGGGTAGTGCTAACCATGCGTGTAGGCACTTCCTTTTCCCTCTTACCTCCTTTTAGAAGACTTTGCTCTTGAATCTTGTAAATGGGGTGATAATTTCAAAGCAAACAGCTTTCAGTTGCTTCTTGCCAACTTTTGCCCACAAGGTATGTAAAGTAAACAGAGCAGCTGGGAAATTAGATTTCTACCTCCCCTCCTGTTGCAAAGCATCCTAGGATGTCTCTTGGCTCTTTTTAAAGTAATGAGTAAAGTGAGAGAATTAGATTGTCACACCCAAGCTGCCTTTTAATCAATGTATTCATCACACAGGTCATTCCTATTCTTCAGAAGCTTAAGGAAAACCTTGTAAAATGTGAGGCTTTAAAAAATCTCTGCTATTTGCATATTGAACACAGAAGTATTTCACTGCTTGCTGCAAAGAAAGAAAGCCAAAATATCAAGAACGAGGTGAAAAGAAATATAGGTAATTTTCTTAATATTTGAAACAACTTTTGAAACAGATTTTAGTGAAATACGAGCATTTTAACTCTGTTAGGCTCTTGAAGGAAGCTTAAAAGGATTTTCAGGTGCTACCATTTATGTTTGATAAAGAAACTGTGGGTTTATATACTGAAGTGGCAGGTATAGAGCACTTGCAAGGATCAATATCTGTTGTAGGATACGCAGATAGACAGCTAAGCTCTGCCATCATGCCATTTTAATACAAAGAGAAAGTATTAAAAAAAAATAATAAAAAAGGGAGAAAGTATTACAAAAGCGACTTGAAAAAGTTGACAAGTAAATAGTTAATGCTTAATGTATTTAGCTTCAGCCTAGGTATTGAACAGCCTTTGCCAATTGAGCAATAGAAAAAATTTGTTAAATGTGAAAACTAGACCTGAGGTTACTGACCCTGAGGCACGGCTATGAGGGGAAGGCACAGCTCTGAAGATGAATATCCATTATGTGATGCCCTCCAAATGAGAGAGGGCAAGTCCCAAGTGTACAAGGCTTACAGGAATTCAAGTCAACAATCAAGTTATAATCTAATGAGGCCACAAGCACAAACACAACTTCAATTTAAAGCTCACCCGTAGAAAGCTGGAGGCCCCTGCTCCAAAAGAGGACTCCTCATTAGCAATTTTACTCCCTCGGCATGCTTCAAAGGGCAGTATCCCAATAACCCATAGCATTTCTCCTTCACAGGTCTCTAATCCCTTCATAAAAGTAGCTATATACATGGAGTGCTCTCTATTCCTTTTCAGAAATAGGATCTCTATTATATAGAGAGATAAATAATATATAATTATATATAATACCTATAATATATAACATAATTACAATTGATGTGTTTTTAAAGGAAAGTATGTTCTGGCATGTGAAAACTTTCCCTTCATGTTTCCTGAATAAAGGTTTTGGAACTCATTGAGGGTGGGTATTTTTTTTTTTTTTAATAGAAATTCCTTGAGTTCATTAAGTCCAAACACCTGAAAGAATGTAACAGTTTTGTCTTCTGGAATATTTCAGTTGTACCAAATGCAGAGCAGTGAGTGCAGCTGCACAGGCCTAGTTTGGCTGTACTTGTGGTCCCTAGAATGTATGAGCTGATTTATTTATTTTTTAATACAGATTTAATCTTATGCTCTTACATTTACTTGAAGGGAGAGGAAAGATTACAATTTGAGTACATTTTTTAGTCATTTATATATAAGTGTGTGTAATAGCCACAAGGTAAGGATGATGTGTTCTTGCAATAATTTCTTTTTAAATAGTTATGCTTCAATAAAGCATACTTTTTGTGCTCTTTACTTCAAATAAACCTCACCTCAATTGACGCATTTTGTTTTCCTAAGTGAATTTGTGACTATCATTTTTACAGTCCTAAGAGAAATTAGGACTTGAGGTAGCCTTCTGCTTAGTCCAGCCCCCAAAAGCAGACGCTGCTTTGTGAGATTTAATTCTGCATCCACTTTTTACCTGTGTGTCCTTAATGAAGCAAAAGCCATCCAGTCAAATGCAATACAAATATGATGCAGATTTTGCCAAACCCAGGAGATGAGCAGTCCAGCTTTATGGTTGAGCTACAATCAGTCAGAGTAACCTCTTCGTTACGTCCCAGCTCCCATGAAGAAGAAAAGGCAGCAGTACTCAGTGGGACAGACTGTACCAGCACAGCTTGCCTCGTGTGAAGATCAGCAAACAACGTAGGCACCCAGATATTTTGTCCTCTGAGTGGCTGTCTGAGTGCTTTTCCTCCTGCTCGGTGATTAGTCAGAGAGACAATGGCTTACTCCTCTGTCACAACTACAGTAGCTCTTTTTTTGCATGGTCTACAGATGAATCTTTTCTAGATGGTGTCTAGGTTTTTGTTTCTGTTTTGTTTTGTTTTGTTTTCTCTTTGGTGTGATGAGGTTACACGTGAAAATCTTGAGAATGCTGTAATATTTTTTTTCCTGGTTTCTAATTTTGGTTATAAATATCTGCCCTACAATAAGATGGACTGATGTACCTCAAATGGAATAGCTGAATTTACAGGGAAATCAGATTGGTTTCCTCAAGAGAACAGCTGTCCAAACTCCAAACTCTCAGAAAAGGTGGACTAACTGAAGGTGTAGAGATGGAGACACCAAGCCTTTCATGTATGTGCTCAAGCAGGGCGGGGGTACTTGAGAGAGAAATTCACTTCCTCCTTTGGATTGGGAATAAAGGGGGGTTTTGTCCCTGTGACAACGGAAGCAGTGTGGTGATGCTTCTGCCTTCCACTTGGGCTGGGGAGATGTCCTTCAGCAAGGTGGCCTATCAGATCTTTTCCAGTGGGGAAAGTTGCTGCCATTTTACAGGAGAGCAAAGTAAAGGGCTGGGCTGTACTTACTTGCCCAGGGTCAGAACTGTAGATTTATTCCTCAGCCCTGGCAGATTCAGGAGTGGAAATCATGTGTCTTAAGGCCTTTGTGTTCAGGGACCCTCAAGGGTCTCCTCCTGGCTGAAGGATGACCCTCAGGTGGTGGTTTGGACCTATATTGTACCTAAATTGTGTAACTCCAACTAATGAGAATGCTCTGAGATTACACTGAGTGCGTGTCTGTGCAATGAAATTAAATAGTGAATCTGTACAAGCGTGTCCAGTTAAAATAAAGTATCACCACACCAATCGCGAGCAGAGGCACGTTGAAGTAAATCCTTCGCCAGTTTTTCTCGGGAACGCTGTGAATGTCTCGCAGTTCCTAGAATGCAAAATCATTCCTCCATCCTAAAGAGCACCAAAATGCTTTTAATATTGACTGGGAGATTAAAAAAAAAAAAAAAGCCAGCAACTAAGTGTATAGTTTGGATCCTATTACTGCATTGAATAGCTATTAATATTGCTGCTGTGGGAAATGTGATAGGAAAGGAAGCTGAGCTTCCTATAACTGCAAACTTCAGAGCTTCTAAAGTTTTAAAATGCTCCTGCTGCTCCCTCCCACGTCAATATTAACTGCCATGCTCTATTTGTATTTTGGATGTCGGCTTGGGAAAAGATTTGATTTGACGCTGCAGCACAGCTTGAGGAACCTGCTGTACAGAATATTAATATCTGATCTTGTTTCATTAATATCAATTTCAGGCATGCATTCCAAGGAGGGTTAGTATTAAGCTGTTTTTAATCGAAGCGATGTTCTGCAGATTTTGCGACCGAACACACCAGCTGGTTTGCACTAAATTTTACAATGCAAGAGACGAGACACAGGCTTCCTCACAGAAAGGGGATGTGGCAGTGCAAGAGTGCAAGTCCCTAAAGTATGGGGAGTTTTATGCACTGGGAATGATGTCTTGCTTTCAAGGAGAAAATTGGTAAATGTGAGGCTGGAAACCAGAGGGATGGCTTCCTGTGACTCTACTCTCTCCTTGGTTTCCAACATCACTGCTCAGGTACATTTTTGTCCCAGTCCCACCTCAGCTCCTGGGCTTACTGGTGTTTGCCCATCTCTGGTTTCATTCCACAGTAGGAACATGAGCTTTCATGCAGACTGGGTTTGTGGGATGTCCCACAGCTTTGCGCCTTCTCCCCGTGTGTCCAAGTGGTCATGCAGCTGCTTGCTGGACCTTGGAGCAGACACTGTGATGGCCTCACCCCCTGGCAGGCCCATGCAGATCTTTGCATCTGAAATGCAACACCAAATGAGGTTGTTAGACATTTGGGTGTTTTTTTTGTTGTTGTTATCTTTTTTTTTTTTTTTTTTTTTGCAATTCAGATAGGCATCCTTTGAAGAAGTGAATGAACCATATCCTTCTCTCCTTCTCCACTCTTTGCGCCACGTAACATGGCATAATTACACAGCAGCTATATTGTTTTACAAATGCTTCTATGCGTGAAATTAGTAAGCTTCCAAAAAAAGGCCCTAAAACCAAAAGACCCTGCAATGTTTGTTACAGTAAGTTAGACCTGTGACACTCTATCCTCTGAGAAATATTCCTGCATAGGATCTAGTTATCCAGTTCATCAACATGCATAATTTCTTCCACTACTCCCAGCTCTGAATCAAGATTGGATTTTGTAAAGAAGCCTGCAGAGGAGTTTTATGTATTAAGCTGTACAAGAAGAAAAGGTTAAAATTTGTTGTTACAGCAGTCGTGGAAATCTATAGCATAAATGCGTGCTGCTTTAAAATATGAAAAAATGGTGTCTTTTAAATATCAAAGGGATTAGTATTAATCCAGCACTTGTGATTTTCTTAAATCACATTATTTGCATAATAATGCTCACCACCTGCTATATCTTCAAAGCGCTTTTCATACATTAACTAATTGATCTTTGTAACACCCCTGTGATGTAAAGACCTGTTATTATCCCCACTCTGCAGATGTGGAAACTAAGACCCAGGGTAGTTCAAGTAACTTGGTCGGCATGAGGCCGAGACGGTGGCATCGCAGTGCTGGGTGTCTGACGTCCCCTGCTCTGGCAGCGCCTGCTCACAGCACCTCCAGGGGTGTCTGCTCTATCTCCTTGCCCGCCTTTGTTTAGAAACACAGAATCGAAAGGAGTTATTTCTTTGTGTCTTTAGGGGGATATCGCTGGGGGATGTTGATTTGTTTTGATTTTCAGTTTTTTCGCTAAATGATTTGGCTGCGGTTTTCAGTCTCCCTATAGTAAAAGAAGCGGAACATAGAAAAGCTTCTTAAAGCTCCTTATTGTCTGTGTGCACCCCAGTGGTACTAGTTCAGAGCTTTCATGCATATTTTTCTTTCTTCAGGACTCGGTGTGGTCTTGCCATGAGAAGCCTTTTGGTCAGATTTGCCCCTGGTTGTCAGAATATGATATTCTTAAAATCGGAAGTGACAGGCTGAGTCGTATGCCATTTCAAAACACAAATCCATATTCCCACCCTGCACTCACTGCTCCCAGAAGACGAGGGCTGGGCTGTGCTGCCCATCAGGATGGAGGGAGCAGGGGGTTTGCTCCCCACAGGATGTCTGGCTCGAGTCCTTCCTTCAACAAGTGTCTGGGGGAGCTGGGGGAGAGCATTGTCTCAGCCCTCCTGCAGGTGATGTATGGGTGACATGTGGTGCCCTGAGGGACCCCCAAACCTCTGCAAAGCTTAGTAAAATGCTGGGATTTGGTAAATGTTGCTAAATGGGCCAAAAACAAAGGACAGGCAGGTGTTGCGCATGTAAATCAAAGAATAGTTATTAAAAACTGTTACATGTAACAATCTGAGAAGGTGTTTAAAATGAGGTATTTAAAAATATATTATGGCCCCTTTAATCTGGCAGTGTCACTTTAACACTTAGTGCAGTGGGTTACTATTTGAGCGCACAGAAGTGTTTTTACCAATGTACCTGCAGCACAATCTCCAGGCAGGAAAATAAATCTCAGTGCTGAAGCACTCGATGCCATTGGCACAGACTAAAACTTGAGAAAAGCACGTGTTGTGGCAGATTACAGGGAATGATTTTAGCTAATGTATCGTTTCCCAAGCACAGTGCCTGGGACAGTGCAAGGGCTGCAGCAATGGTGAAGTGGCAGATGATGTAAACAAGTTGGGTACACAATGGTATATATTGGCTTTGCTTATGGCTTAAGCAGGGGGCTGAGAAAGGCGGGGAGGGGGAGTATGAGTAACTCTGAATTCCTTTGTAGTGTAGTTGGGACAGATGGGCTGTAATCTCTCTTCACAGCACAAATTACAGGGTTTTCAGACCCTTGGACGCTTGCGGTTTCTTGGCTTCTTTTCGCTTCCTTAAACAACGTTTCTATATAGCCTGTGTTTGCTCTGGTGAGAAATGCTATATAGCCTGTGTTTGCTTCTGGTCAGAGCATCACTTGTCCTGTAAGAGCTTCTCTCTGTCTGTTTTGTGTCATCTTCTGATGATGTGAACATCAGAAAGCTCTTCTGTACCGTGCGGGTGACTGAACACTGGCACATGTTGCTCAGAGAGGCTGTGGAGTCCTCTCCTTGGAGATCTTCAAGAGCCACCTGGATGTGGTCCTGGGCAAGCCGTAGGTGGTCCTACTTGAGCAGGGGGTTGGACCAGGTGGCCTCCAGGGGTCCCTGCTAATCTCAACCCCTCTATGATTCTGTGAGTAGGTGAGGGGGGTGAAACCAACTGGTCCCTGTATGAAACAGGGAAAGAAAGAGAGAGTGCAAATAGCAGCATGGGAGAGGAAGGAGGTCATGCTCCAAGTGATGCTTGATGGCCAGGGATACATTCCAGTCCTGATTAATCCGCTAATGAGCTGTTTGAAGACAGAGAAGCGGGATAAAAGGTAGATTGCTGAGCAAGAGGCAACATGTTCTGGCAGTGTGGGGCAGGACACAGTGCCCAGTGCCGGGAAGCTTTGTGCCGTTCTGCCACCCACTGCCCTATGGTCAGGGCTCCAGGAGTGCCTGACGGAAGAAGGCCACAGCATTTTAAACCCAAATCCATAGCATATCTGGCCCCTCCCCCCCATATTAATCAAAGGGATAAAAATATTTTTGCCATTCAGACGTACATTTGAGGTTTGGGATTATTTTTTTAAGCTTGATGTTTATGAATGATGCAGGGCTGTCTGCAGTGGTGACTGACATCCTGCATATGTCCAGCTGAAGCATCTCCAGAGCACCCTGTCAGAGGGCCTCAGTTCTGGACAACAGACAACATCGGATGCAATTTACTGCTGGCAAATTTTATTTAATTTTTCTTAATGTGGACACATACTCACTTATGGAACCGAGATAGCAGTAGCTTTCCAGAAAATCTGGGCAGCTATCAAGCAATGATCATTTTTGATCTCTTTTCTGTTGAGCTGTGCAGAACTATGAACCCACGGGAAATATCTTGGCAAACTGGGTTTGTTTAAAATAATAGAAAACAGGTTTGGAGAGGGACTTGAAGAGGCCGTATACAGAATCCATCCTCAGCCTAAGGGAGGGTCAGCTGTGTTTAAGCCATTCCTTACAGATATTTGTTGAACCTGTTCTCCAGACCTCTGATGGGAAGGTCTTTGTGGCTGTGTATTCCTGTGCTCAACTATTATTACCGTGAATTTTTTCCTGATGTTTATCCTGCATCTCCTGGATGCTATTTAGGTCTCTGGTCTTTAATAGACATGGCAAATAGTTTATTCCCTTCCTCGGTGAATAATTCCTCTCTATTTGTGTACTCAATAAAAGCTAAATCGCTTGCCAATACATGTAATTCTTGGGCCCTTGAAAGAGAGAGAAAGCAAGCTTTTAAACTGTTTAAAGGTCTCTTCAGAAATAATACTGCCTTGGCAGTTTAAACAGCTTTGAACTTGTTTGTAGGCTGACTCCATATACTCTAACTAGCTAGGTTTGTTTAGTAAACTTGTTAAAACCTCTCACCTTTTAAGAACCAATTGTTTCCGTAGTCCCTTTACAAGTGAAGTTCTGTGCCTGGTACTTGTTTAATTTCACTGTGAACAAAAATGCCAGTGTCTTCACTCAAGGGCCTGCCTTGCTTGTAGGGGCTGCTTTACAATACAACGTGTAAGTGCAGTAGCAGCTCAGAACAAAGGGGAGCTTGTTTACCCAAACAAATTTGAGGGTGAGGGCAAGGAGGTAAATTGCGGCCTGCTCTGTGCAGTCAGAGAGCAGGAGGAATCAACCACATGAGGAAGCGTGATGGCCATCATGATCCCATGGACAACATAATCCCATGGACAACACGATGTGATGAAAAGCAAGATCCACAGGTTTCTTTGGTCCTGCCCTCCTCTCGCCTCAGGCCAGTGCTGACCCAGGGAGCCAGCCCAAGCAGTGGCTGCTGCTGACACACTGAGGTGCTCCCCAGCCTTTCTGATGGGCCTTCATACTCAACTTTTACTGGCAATTAAGGGTTTTTGTAGCTTGTTGTATGCCCTGCTATACCCCATCGCTCCTCTGTAGGCAACTGAGAGGAGTCAGATGTAACCGCTTGCCAGGTCTCACCGGAGTCCGCTGCGCCTGCCTGGGGCTGCCGCATTTTAGCCAATTGCTTCTACTTGTCCTGAACTACAGCCAGCAAATGCATTTCTCAGATTTAAGTATTCTGGGTATTTTAACCTTATTGTTAAGCTTGTGTATTTCAGCTGTAACAGCTAAGTCTATTAGCAAAGAGATTAAATTGTGTTGAAGTTATATTGCCTTGTCCAGACATGAAAAATAAATTGTTTGAAGTGGGCTTCCATCCAAAGTGTGATCATTCCTGGAGAATAAATTGGAATAAAGCACTTACTGCAGCGCTTTGCCTAAAAGGCCTTGCACACTTGCTTTCCATGCTTCGTATAGATGAGTTAGCTGTCTAATTACAAAAAATATTAAGGAGAATCACCTATTCAAACTCCTGCTGATAGTGCTTCCTCCAGTTGGCTGCAGTAAGTGTGAGGGTTGCTGTAAATCTTTGCTCTTGCTGCCTCTGTTACTGCGTAACAGTTTGGAATGGTAATTTTTAGAAGAAGGAGGTTTGTTTGGAGCTGGGAGAGGAGCAAGGTGAGCCCTTCCCTAGCACTGCTAATCAGGCTCCTGTGTTAGTTACCTGCTGCATGCTCTGCAGTATCTCCTTTGGTAGCAAGCAACATGAGGTTTCATCTGTCCTTTGTTTTCCTGCCCATTAAGTCCAAAATTCATTTCAGTTCTGCACAGCTTTCTTCTAAACTTTCCCGAGTTATAAATTATGGGTTTTCTGAAATCTTCAGCATTGCCTGTGGGAAGAAAACTTTAATTTGGTTTAACAGTAGATGAGTAATCTAGCTACACAGTGATTTTTCAGTTCAGCTGCAGTCAGCTTCTTATTCCAACTGTTCCACTAAAATTTCAAAGGCGGCAATCAATTTCCAGCCATCCTTGTTTGTCCTTCTTTTGATTTTTCTTGTTCTCTTCTTGGTCTGTGACATTGAAAACAGGGCACAATCTCATAATGCATGTGTGCTGTTTTCAGTGTTAATGGTTTTCAACATAATTTTGTTAAGTCAGGGTGCTAACCTGTTCCTCGGCTAGAATTGTATCACAGGGACTCAAGTATTTCATGCGTGCCATTTCAAAACAGATGAACAGCATCTCATAAGGAATACATTTTAACTTCTCCTGTCTGTTTTGCTCCTTTCTGGTGTGAAACTGGGTCAACGTTGGTTAAACGAGTTTATCTTGTTCTCCGTTTACCTGAATACAAAGTCGGGCTGACAGCACTGGCTTTGTGCACAGGGGGACTCTGCAGCCACTGTAGAGCCACCCAGCCTTTTTGCTTGTCCCTTAAATGTTGAGCTCTGTTCTGCAGATGGGTGGGCCTGTGGGGTGGACGGACATAAGGGCTGGATTGTGTTTGCGAGGACAGGAGGTGGCTGATCGGGTGCAGGTGGGCATGGTAGGAGTGACGCCCTGGTGGTGTGGTCCTTGTGGGTCAGTGGATGGGATGTGCTTCTCCTGAGAGAAGCTTGTGCTCATTCCTGTAATTAGTAGCTAAGGTAACTCAACAGAGCAGTTAATTTACTCCTGAGACTGTGTGAGAGGGAGGCTTGGTCCTTGGGGACTGCTGCCTGCCGAAGGAGGGGGATGTTGTTTTGTTTTAAGCAGCTAAGTGTGGCATGGACCATTTCCTGATGAGAGGACAAACATCTTCGTAGCTCTTGCTCTAAAAAGCTTTCAGAAGGCTGTGGGTGATGGGTCAGCCCATAAACGTTATTAATTTCATGTGGAGTGGCTAAACTTCCTGCTGACTTAGGTAATGTACCCACTGAGCTTGGATAAAAGGTTAGAGATGGCAATTATGGAAAAATCCTTTTCCGTTAAGCTTTTCTAAGCTTAACCAAGCCACTGTCAATAATTACTCTATTTTTTTTCCTTGCTATTGTGGACTGAGTCTAATCCAGACTTGGTTTATTTAATTTTTTATTGCTTGAATGTGCACACTCAAGCTACACGGAGAATATCAAGCTACATTGGGTACACACTGAGCAAATGCATTTGCTGGATGTACCTGGCGTGTTAAGCAGTGAATAGATTTACAGTATGTTTTTAAGTGGTCATAATTGGGTTGTAAAAGTGCTTTTATTTCTCCAGTTGTCTTTAAGTTTAACAAGGCTTCTTGCAGAGTGGCATCAGGGCTGGAGGAGGGGTTCGACCAGAAGGGCTAGAAATAGCAGCTGTTTGTTTATGCCAGAATTTTTATTCTCTCTTCTTCCTACTCCCTTTCTTAGGGGTAGTCTTATGTATTCCACCCACTCTCATTCCCTTCTGGTGAATGTGTGTGGATATGCTCCAGGACCATATGTGCTCATAGATACATACTTCAAAGGAAACTCTAGACCGCCTAGAGAAGCTGTTTGAGTTTAGATGAGCCCTGAATTTGCCGACTGCTACAGCGTTTCTTTTGAAGAAACACATGGCAGTGCTGCCATTTCTCTCCTGCAGCACCTTTATACACCGATGCAAACCCTTCGCCTCCCAAGCAAGCGAGCTGCTGATGTGCAAGCTTTGTATGAACTTCACCAAGCTGAATTTCACCTCAGGGCACCAGCTCAGCTGGGCTTTTTGGTGGCTAGCTGACATGTTTTGGATCACAAGATGTATTTTCCCGACAGTGAGGACAACTTGAGGTTTGTTTCTTTATTTTCCCCCCTCCTTGCACAATCATTTCTTCAAAGAGCACTTTCCCAAGTTTTCCTGGAATGGCAGACAGTTGCCCCAGCTGATTCAGAGATATTGCCTCGCTGTTATTTCTAGGGACTGAGGATCCTGGCTGCAGACCAGAGGGACTTCAGCTGTGTCTGATCTTTTGTGGCTATTCTTGGTTAGAAGCCCACTTTCTGTTAGACAAACCTCTGCATGTTTTGGTGGCTCCCATGTCGTTTGTGTGGTCTTAAACTGGATATGTTAAATGTGCTCTTGGTTGGGGAATGGAGGGCATCTGGTGCAGGTTTCACCATCCTTTTGCATCCAAAGAAACAGAATTGCACAAAAGCCACTCCATTCCAGCAGCAGCAGTTGAGCCTGCACTGTATTCATGTTAAATGTTTGCTAGAAGTTGTCCTTTAAGTTTTCTAATATGAAACATTGATCTTTCACATGAAAGCATTAAAAAAAAAATAAATCTCCCTACCTATTTTTATGGATATTTGGTCCATTACTCTTGAAAAATGAGCAATTGTACCTGGCAGATGCTTCAACAGACTTTTATGTAGCATCTTTCACTCTTTATGTGCTCTAATCCATGGTGCTGATCTTTATTAATTTGTTTCTCTAGAAGCAACTTTCATATCCCAGACAGGCTGATCCTGTTTGTCTGTAGCTAGCTGGAGGTAGGGGAAGGAAAATAGCTTGATTTCTCACAGGTGTTGCCATGCAATCATGCATTACCTTCTCTAGCCCTCACACTTTGGTCAGCCATGAAATGCAGCATGCGAGGGTGTGTATGGAAACTGTCAGATTAAAAAAAAAAAACCTCTGAAGGTAGGGAATTGGTAGTATTAGGGATCAGCAGTTGTGCTTGCTTGCCTCCTTAGACAGCAGCATGAAATTGCCTTTAAAGACTTGACAACAGAAAAGAAAATGACTTCTCCCCCTCTCTCTCCCTTTGGAAGAACATCTTCTTGTTAGCCCGTCTGCTCATAAAGGTGCGAGTCTTTCCATTTGTTATCCCTGAGATGATCTGAGTGCGTGCTGGGGGGGTTCTCTCCTCCCCCCGTGTACTCGTTTCCCTGTTATCCGAGGCTGGTGGAGTGTTTGTGCTCACAGGATCATTTGTTTACAAATGATATCTTTCCTCCTGAGAATACATCTTCTGATGATGATCAATGGCTCAGTTACTTTTAATAAAACCGAGGCAGTCAGACACAGGAATTCTTTTGAAGCTGTTGAGGCCTCATCTGAGTCATATAATACCTTAAATGAAAACAGAGCAAATAGGAAATGTAGAAGCGAATGACAGGTGTTGGCAGAAGGGATGTTTAGGAAGTTTATAGCTTTCACGGCTTTCTTCTCTGCTCAGGGCAAATGATTACTCTGCCTTTAGGCACAGCCGAGCCGCAAATGAGAAGACGGTGGAGAAAAATGGCTCAGCACTGGCAGGGAGGTGGGTGATGGGTCCAACCTGGCATGGCTTCCTCCTCCAGCGCAGGAAAAGCTCCTGGTGCTTGTGGACCTACTCCAGCGGTTGGAGCTTACAGCCTTGGCCGTGGGAGGATGGCCATGGGACGGGGCTGGCTGGAGGCCAGGGCACTGCAGCCCAGCTTCCCACCAACAAGCAGCTTGGGGAACCTCTGGTAATCATTAGCTCTAAGATGCTCTGGCAGGGTTATGGTGGTTTGGGGGCATGTTTGGAAGCTCGTCCTGTAGTCTATAATAGATACTCCCATGTATTTCAATCTCTGCCTACCTCTCTACCTGAGTGTCCATGTGAGAATTAAAGGCCTTTGCCAATTCAGGCTGTCCACTGGCTTTTGTCAAGCTGGTGAAGCAACAGTGCTTTTCTAAGAAGACCTGGAAAAGGGGGGTCGTTAGAGATTACATTTAATTTTATTTTTTTTTATAGTAATAGATGTGTGCTGACTGGGGACATTTCTACTCTTAGCTTTTCTGTCAATCTGGAAATTAAAGGCAATATATTTATGGTCTTTAAAAATCACCCGAAAATAGCTCATCAGAGGTTCAAAAAAAATAATGTCAATTTTCAGAAGAAAATGAAGTAAAAGTACAACATGTCTTGTGCTGGTGAGTTTAGGTTTGTAACCCTGGGCATATATAGTGTTGCTGTAGAAAATTTGAGCTCTTCTTCCCTCACTCACTTTTGTATGCCATCGATTTCCAGACTTTCTGAACCAGTGCAAGTTCTTAGCTCCTGGCATATCTCCCTTCTCTGCTGTGCTGCTTTATGGTTAAACAGTTGACTGGTGCTACCACCCAGGCATGGCTGTGACAAACAGCTTATTGCTTTGCTGTCAACCGGGTGCCATTCTCCATGCCATCTGCCCACGGTTTGAGAGCCACTGCCCCAGTCCCACCAGACCTTCCCTCTCTTACACAACTGCTGAAGTGCACTGCTCGTTTTGCACTTTCAAGATGAGGTCTTACCATGCTTGGGGAAACCCACCCTGGGCATTGGCTCATATTGACCACCATTGATTAATTTATGGGACAGATGGACTTGGGTTTTATTTCCCGAGATGAGTTTTCTTGTGGCAGGGTACGAGCAGCAAAGAGATGGAATTAAATGGCACCTTAACCAGCTGCTGCTAGGAAGCTGAGAGGAGCTGGTGTGAGAGCTCAAGGACATGGGGAGAGGTAGGGCGGTATTTGCAAGAGGAGCTTTGGGGAGGGAGAGATGTGTGTCTTGTATGTTATTGCCAGTTTGTACATTTTTGTCACTAGTCTTGACAATAGTTTATCCCCAGCTTAAATCCTGAGTTTTTGGAGTCCAATGATGTCTGGAGTCTCAGCATTTTCTTCAAAGAATAACAATCTCTTTGTTCCTGGGATTAGCCTGAGAAGGTACAGCAAGTTAAATTCGTGCTTAAAATTCAAAGGTAAATAAAAATATGCCTTATGTGCCACTTCTGAATGGCTGAGGTTGACAGTACAGTTAGAGCCTGGACTGCTTTGTAGCCCATGTACCTAGGTTGCTTGGGTACTGTGAGACTGCACATGGAGGGTGAGGAAGGCTTACTGCTGGCAAGATGGATGCATCACGTTTAAGTATGCATCGAGCAGGTGGGGTGAGCTCCCAGAGGCTTTAATATGGCTGTAGACACCCTTTGCAACGCTGGTTGTCAGTCGCAGTGCTGTTCCCCTTTCTGCTTGGCGTGGGGTAGTTCAGTGTTTCCGTTCTGCCCCCAGTCCCTGCTGCCTCCGTCCCTCCCATCCTGCAGCTGCTTCCCCACCCAGCTGGTCCAGCTTCTGTGCTTTAAGCCAGACAGGTTTTGATTTGGGGTGTGCAAAGTGCTCTTTTGGAGTTTTTTGGAGGTTTTTGATTTTAAACTCCATGCATGTACGTGCACCTGGCTTGCCTGTGGTTGGGCAAGTGGCTAGGCTGGCACAAGGGCGAGGTATGGTGGCACCCCCAGTGGTACCCAGGCCCATCCTTGTCTCCAGTGATGATGGTGATGACATTTTCCCAGGTTTACCATAGCCCTGGAAGAGACTTCAGCATTAGCCGGGTTGCCATTGCCTTGCTAAGGAGCTTATATTTAGCTATTAGTTTTTCGTGGCTCACCTTGGTGAGGAATCCTGTCTGACAGCCAGAGAAAGCCTTATATTAGGTGGGAAAAAAAAAAAAAAAAAAAAAAAAAAAAAAAAAAAAACATCCTCTCCAAGCATCTGTTAGCTGTGTCCCAATTGGCTCAAAAGATCTGTGTACTCTGTGCTAGTGAGCAAAAAGCTATGTGAACCTGCCAAAATTATGCCCTTGGCTGCAAAGAGAAGAGGCACATGGAGTCCAATTACTGGCTCTAAGCAGTATAAAATAATGTTAAATAACTCCTGATTTTTGGATTTAATTAAAATGAAAGTCTGATCTGGCACAGCCACTTCTGAATTCTCAGCAAGGGGTAGAAGTTTGCAGCAGAAAGCGAGGTCTAGGGGAGAAACTTTGAAATAATTCTAGTAGTGCTAGAAGATAGAGATCCAAAAATATTTGGCCTTGTTCACAGCACTGAACATGCTCCTGTTCATGCTTTTTGTTGCTTGTTCCCAAGTGACAATGACACATTCACTTAAGTCATCAGGGGAAAAAAAAAAAATTAAAGCATCTGATTATGAATCATACAAAAAAAAATCAAACCAACCACTCTGTACTGGGGACAGAAGAAAAATGTAGCTCAGCATTTACAGTCATGAGAAAAAAAATAAGTTTGGGGAAGTAAAGCACCCAAAGTAGCCTGCAAGTCATTGTGTATCAATACAACTTGACAAGAGTGATTTCTGTCAGCATGTCAAACTACGTATTTTGTAGTAATCTTCCTCTATTTGTACCAAGATTGCCTGGTCTGACTGACAGCTAGTTTGCTTGTTCATTCATGGAGTAATCTGTTTTGTCTCCTATGCCTGTATTAGTCTGAAGAAGAAAATTGCATGTAGGCTTTTTGTATGGAGAAGGAGACCTTCCTATTCATTCCCATGGGTAACCAGTTGTTGGAAGAGCAAACCATGTGCAAAGGAGAAAAGAAAACCTCAGTTCTGCTGCTGTTTCTGGGATGTTGTTATAACACCTTCCTAATGAAGCTATCATGGCCTGGAGACGGGTCAGTCCCAGAAGGGTCCTCTGCAAAAGTGAATTTGGAGAATTCCTACAGCTTCTTTAAAAGTCTGCTTACTAGCTTTATGTGCTACCAATTTAGCTTCTTAAACCTGTTTTTTTATCAATATGGAAGAATTAGCAATCCTCTGAGTATAATAACAATTTACCTAGCTTTTTGGATGTTATTTCAAATATACAGTTATAACTGAAGTACTAAAGTTTTATGTTGATAGCATTTAAAATATTGCAATGAATTACGAAGTTATATTCCAGTAGGACCTTTAGTTTTAAAAAAAAAAAAAAAAAAAAAAAAGTAATTCTAAGTACTTAGGTTTTCTTGAATTAAATATTTTCTGAGAGATGCTGTAAAAGTAATTCAACATTGGAAATCCTGGCCTCTTTGCACTGACATGATGTTGAGCAATGCTTGGACAAGTGCATTTTTGAAAAGACTTGGTTGAAAGCTGAAAATCTATGTAATTATGTCCCTCCGGATGCATATACCAAGTCTTCAGTGTTGCCACACCTCTTAAGAGCGGTCTAAAGTCTGGTATCTGTCATGAATCTTGCAGTATTTCATGGGTTATTTTTTCTTTAAACACAGTTCCTCAGGGTCACATTAGAAATAATTCCAGCTTTCAATTAAAATCCTGCATTTCAACAGTTGTATTGAAAGACAAATAAAAACAACAGAAGCACGTAGCTGCTCAAAAATCAGGATGATAATAAGGATGCTTCATGTATATTTGGCTTCGTGTTGCTTTTCTTTTAATGGAAAGAGATTAATCTGAATCACTGCTTTTAAAGCACCTGGGGTTCACTGCTTTTAAATCACTGCTTTTAAAGCACAACTGCCACAAACCATGGTACCATTCACCAACGTAAATAGTGGTGATGCTGTCAAAACCTACTCTGATCACTTTGATCATTTTCTGATGGGCATAAGCTACAGCTGTCAGCATCCTAAATGCAGGACTGACCCATTCATGTGTAATGAAGTTCATGGGAGTGCTTGTTTTTAACTACACCTTGTTAAGTGGTGCAGGACCCTGGTGTGGGGGTTACCTGTTGTATCTGAGCCATGACTGCACCTTTGGGCTGGCGGAGGTGTTATAGCCCATTGAGCTGCTGTACAATAAGGGCATCCTTGTTGTCTTCAGCTTAAAGTCATCAGCCCTAGTTGAACCACAGATAAAGTATAGAATCATAGAATCACAGAATGGTTTGGGACCTTGAAGGCAATCTAATTCCAATCCCCCTGCCATGGGCCGGGACACTACCCACTAGATCAGGTTGCCCAAGGCCCCATCCAACTTGACCTTGAACACCTCCAGGGATGGGGCATCCACAACTTTTCTGGCAATCTGTTCCCATGCCTCATACTAAGGAATTTCTTCCTAATATCTAATTTAAATCCACCCTCTTATTGTTTAAAACTGTTACCCCTTGTCTTATCACTACAGTCCCTGACAAAGAGTCCCTTCCCAGCTTTCCTGTGTTTTTCAATAGCGATGCAGCTGAAGGCAGGTGACTGCTGAAGCACAAGTAGTGCTTGTTTCTCTTCTGGGGCCTTCTGAGGAAAAGGGCAGCAGCAGTGACTGAGGGTGGCAACTTCATGAAAAAATGTTCACAGCAGAGCTCCCGACTGCAGCCGTATCCTCTCATTTGAGTGGGCTGAGGACATGCATGTTATTAGGTGCCACAATGAAGATAAGCTTAGATGTCAGTTATTTTAAATAGTATGACTCATCCCTTATCCTTTTACCTTGTACTCTCTCCTTTCTCATGCCTTTGCTCCTCTTAGACTACAGATCATTAGCTTTGCTAAAACCGCTGTTGGTATCTTCAAGGCAACTGGATTGCAGGGATGTGCCTTCACCAGACCAGACATGTCTCTTTGATAGTCGCCTGGCTGCGTTTGAAATGTCAGCTCTAAAAGGCTTTTCATAAGAAAAGAAAAAAGAAAAAAAAAAAAAAAAAGATAAAATATTCTGGTAACAAGGCACTGGAGCTGGATGCTGTTTGTGCAAGAGCTCTAAAGGAATAAAAATAAGAAATTTCTCCTTTGTCTTCTGCTGCTTAAATAAGCCAACAAGATACCCATCTATCAGGGGCTTCTGGGGTCATGCAAGATTATCAGTAAATCTGGTTTTGTTAGGTAGTTTGGTAGAAATCATAATGGGAATAGAATTAATAGATAACAAAGAAATTAGTTGTGCCAGAGAGGAGACAGCATGTCTTCTGTGAAGGGGATTTGTTTCTCATGAGCCTGCTGAAGTTTCTGAAGGAAGCTACAACATGGATACAGCAGATCTAGCTGATGCCTTGTCAAAATCTCTTTGAAAACGAAAGTACAAGCTGCATTTTACAGGAATCTATTAGAATCACAGTTTTCAGGGAATAGAAAGAAAAGACTTCTCATAAATTGATAAGTGGTTAAAAGCAGGAAAGAAAGAACAGGAATACCTGATTAACTTTCTGGTTCTAGAGAGGGTATTGCTGGGATGAAGTCCTTCAGAGATCTGCCGTGTTGTCTGACCTGTTCAACGTATTCACCAATGATCTGGTTATATGGAGATGACAGAACTTGCAGAGGATAACAAAATTATTTACAGTTTTCTGACCCAAAGCTGCCTGAAGTAGCTTGCAGACAGCCCTTTTTTTCTGGGATGGCAAATGAAATTCTGTGTCAACAGATGCAAAGTAATGCACAGAGGGGGAAAGGAAATAATCCTGTTCTTGATGAGGGGGTAAGAATCCCATCCTCTTGGACATATACCAGATCATTCTTTGGAAATGTCATCTCAATATGTGGTAGTGATCAGTAAAGAAATAGAACACTTGGGAATGCTGGGAGAAGAGTAGAGAACAAAACCAAAAGTATCCCTATGATGCTTTAGATCCATAAATATGTGCCTCTCACATGCCATGGAGTTCTGGCCATCCCAACTCAAAATAAGAATTGAAATGGAGAATGGATTTTAAAAATACATAATAGGAACAGTACAATTATCAGGCAGTAGGTGTAAATGAAAAATAAGGCTAGCTCCCTCTTCTGCCCCTTCTTCCGTTCAAGGCAAAGTTAAGTCATGAAATTGCTGCAGGAAGCTTTTGGATGCCAGCGATACAAAGAAGAGATTAGGTGCATGTATATGGAAAATAACTCCTTTTATTAACTTCTAAGCCTTGATGCAATTTCCAATTCAGAAAGTTTAGAAACACATTTTTTCAGAAATCCAGGAGGGTGTTTGAGATGAAAAATGAGTGATCCTCGGTGGCTGCTACCAGCCACTGTTTAAGTTGTTTCATCTTTCCTGATCATCTTCAACAAGACAGTTAATGTCAAGCTCTGTTTAGTTATTTAAGGCTACCTCTACAGTCAGTGGGTGGGGAGGGAGAGGCTGAGGTGATTCATGCGAGCCTGAGATAAGCACCTAAAATAGGGGAGTTGAATTGCCCCCGGGAGGGCTCCCTCTCCTTGAAAACAGAAATAACCTCATGACTTGTTCATGCTGACTGCTCAGCAAAAAGTGATGCGAAGTCTGTTCTCAGGGAAGGGTGTTGTGCTAGGGGATGTTTTGTCTGTCTTAAGATTTCTCTCAGGTTTATAAACAAGTAAAAAAAAAAAAAGCTCTTTGTTAAAGTAAGTGGGTATCACAGACTTAAATTCAGAATGGCTTAGCACCATGGCAGTGAGTATGTTGGGCAGGCTTTCAAATGGGTTTTGAGCTTGTTCAGCACCATATGATTACATGTGTGAAGAGGGGCTCTAAGCTAAATGCCTGGGTTTGGTAGTGTCACCTTCTTTTGCTGCCAGCCTCCTAACAGAGGTAGCATTGCCTGGTGAGGGACTCAAGGGCTTGAAGGAATGGAAACAAAACCTGCTGGAATAATGGGCAAACATTGTTACAGATTAACATTTAAATATTTTTAATTAATGTAATTACATTTTCTGAATCGCACCCTACATTGAGCACACTTCAGTACGTTCCACTGGTGCCCAAGAGAATCAAATGTGATTAATTTCTTTAAAAGTCGCTATCTGTAGACTACGTGAAGTAATAAATAGCTCTGCAGGTCTGTGCTGGGGCTTCCTGAGCTGAGCCTTGACGTGCTTGGTGGCATGCGTCAGCTTGGCCCACCAAGGGCCTCTGAAGCCAGTGCAAGTGTGAGGAAAGTGAAAGAAGTTTAACAGAAAGTTGTCTTGCACTTGGGGCAGGCTAACTGCATGTCACTCATGAGGGCAGCTCATCTGACTTGTGATAACTTAATCATATGATTGTGGAGATCACTTGTGGTGGTAACAAGTAAGGTAATTGGCTTTATTAAGGGTCTTATATCAGCACACCACCTCTGTACAAGGGACCAGTTCCAAAGTAATGAAGCTCATCTATCTGCTGGTACAAACATCTCTTCTGTGTTGCTGTAATGTTGGACTGAAGAGCAGAATAATTCTTCTTTTCCTGGTGTCTAGACGAGTTAGTAAACAGGTGAACTCCACAGCTGAAATTCAAAAAGGATGAACTTTTTAATTTTTTTATTTTTAACTTTGACGGCAAACGCTGCTATTCTGTATAGCAGACCTCCACAGTACGTGCCTGTACTGTTCATAGGTTTTGATTTCCAGCTTGCCACCAGCTGCTTCAGAAATGATGTAACTGTCGGGTGAACGTGGTGCCAGGCAGCGGGGTGTGAAGCCTGAGTCACAGCAGCCATGCCTGAGGTGAGGGGCAGGGCTCCTCCGCCAGCCCACGGCCCAACGGATGGCCCGACATGCCCAGGGCTTTGTTGCTTCTTGCCTTTATCGCTAACTTCCTGAAAGGCCCTTAAAAAAAAAAATCTGCCGTATTGTGAGGGAAGGACTTCCCACTCAGCCTCATGTTGCCTATTTGTACACTGCTCAGTTAATTAAGAAGGAAACAGAGAAGTGTGCTATCACCCAAAATTTTAATTGAATTGTTTAAATAGCAGCGATGTGGGGGAGGATGTAGGATACGATATGCAAAAAGAAGTGTTTTTTTTTAAATACACTTATCTCCTCTCTGTCGTTCCCATAGCAAGGCCTGTGTAACTGCATTATACAGCTATTTCAAGAGTGATTGAAAAAGAGACACTGAAGCACCCAGGGGAGACGGGAGTTGGGAGATTCAGTGCTTTTGAATTGCTGTCACAAACAATCTAATGTTGAACCACTCTGTAGTACAAATGTGATATATATATCCCCAGTCAGCTGTGTTTTCATTAGAAATTGAGACATTGAAAACTTCTCTTGATTCAATTTGTGGTGCAGTGGAGTGACCTCGAGAACAAGCTGGGAGGGAAGGGAGGCCCTTTATGACAGGTATTTTCCAAGAAGTTACCAAAACTCAGTGCTGCAAGAATATTTTGCAGAATTTTCCAGGGTTACTTACTGTTTTCAAACACATACTCCCCTATTGTCGTTTAAAAAAATAAAAAGAAAGAAAGATGGCCAGCCCCTGTAATATACAAACTTTTATGCTGACATTGAAAGTAGGAATTTATTGCTGCTGCTTCCACTGATATAAAATGAGTGACACTCTGAAGCGGGGACTGTAGGAGGTTTAGAGAGAAGCAAGCCTGAAATGTTTCCCTCTTCAAGAAAAGGCAACCTAACCCTTTTAATAAATGGATGCTTGACACATCGTGAAAAAGCCAAATCTTGTACTAGGGGAATTATTTCTGGACACTGACAACCAATCAGCTTAGCAACATTAAGGCGAAACCTCCTCATATACCCATTTTGGACATTTTTAAAGGCATTTTAGATGTGTATAACTTCCATGTGCAATTAGCGGAAGGATTGGCTGCTTGTAATTTTTGAATCATTCAGGAAAGTAACACCTGCACGGCTTCTAAAATTGTACCTTCATCATAGCACCACCTAGTAATTATTATTCTGAGTCATCAGCTAATGCTCATTACCACTTCATAGTAGCAGTATAATTAAAAATACTGTGCCATATTCCAGTAGTGATCAAGCTCAAAAAACAGCAACTTCAGAGAAGTTAGTTGCAGTATACTGCTATGCCTAAAAACTTCTGAATGCTCCTCAATTATTCCTGAGCTAAAGCTGTGTTTTCATTTTTCCTGGCATGTCTTGCATATAAGCAAATGTTGGAAGATAAGGAAGGTCAAGGCAGTAAAGGACACCAGAGGGAGGGAGTTCTTGGGTTTGCTCTGAAAGAGGCTGGGGTCAGGTCTTGATGGAAGTGAGCTCCTGCAGTCATTATTTAGAAGGTCAGAGGGGGTCTACTGAAAAGCGAGTGGCAGACCAAATATATATGTATATAAATAAATAAAAGGAAAGAAAAGAAAAATCACATTCTGTTAATTCTGTGGTTAATTTTGAGTTGAACAAAACATTTTGGATTTCCTCCTCAGTTCACACACAGGCGAGCCTAAGACATAGGTTTGCTTTGTGTTTTTCTAGGAAGAAAATTGAGTGGAGTAGCCAGTGGTCTTTCCTCAAGGCTTTCATATGTAAAGTGTGGGGGTGGATTCAGAGGGTATTTTCAGCCTGACTTGGGTAGCTCATTAGACTGGATAGTAGCCTACCCCATCAGTCCATCCTTTCCCTTTCCTATCTTTCCCTGGCCCAAATGGGATCTCTGTATATGAAGTGAAACAGCTATGGTAGGTAGGAGAGAGCAAGGGTTTTGAAGGTGGTTTAGTTTCTTGTTTGGGAGATGAAAGACTGAGCTTGGAAGTTGTTTTCTAACTTAGAAGAAGAGATGATTTAAATGGAGATCCCTAGGTTTGACGGCTGCCAGAATAAGTCATAGCATCAGGAACTGGAGAAATTTTATATCAGTGCTATCAAATCTTCAAGTTCCTAAGAACAGCTTCAGCCCTGCAGATTGGCATTCTCTGATCAAATCAGCTCTAGGTGAAAGATTTATCACCTATATGCTGACACTTACGGGCAACGATCACCACCTCTTTACCTTCTCTTGGATAAATTAAATGGATTGGCTATGGTACCTGTCTGTAAGTCTAGTTCTTATATAGAGCCTATTGCTTTCATCTGAGCTCTACTGCTTTAATGACATTAGATGCAGGCGGTTGATGTCAGGAGCAGACACATTCTAGGAGGACCAGTGCTAAATGGCATGATTACTTCTTGCAGTTTAAACATGGTACTTTGATGCTTTGTGCGTTGGAGTATCACATTTGTTTTCAATCCACTCCACAGAGTGATTGTTCTAGCGGGCAAACCACTGTGACCCTAATGTTCTTTTAAATTACTGTCTTCCAAATTGCATTCTAACAGTG